>NC_091436.1:115022176-115274330 GCF_964237555.1 Oryctolagus cuniculus
TTAGCAGGCAAATGATATACCCACAGGAGCCAGAGATCAGAAGCTCTTTCCCAAGGACCACACAGGGAATCTGTTCTGCGCTCAGAGTGGGCTCAAATTCTCCTTCAGTCTCCCACTGGGTTGCCAAAGTTACGGAATTGTAGTGTCTCTGGAGAGTACTCACGTGAATTCCGTGAGTTCTCTCCCCCAGCGTCTCTTTTTTCACAGTCTCATTTCAGTAGCACCACAAATTCACTAGGTCCTAATCTCCTGTTAATTCACCCTTCCCAGAGTCAGGTTTTTCTGCTAAGCTCAGGGCCAGTGCAGACCTGAGGTCGCTCTGCTTATGACGTATGTCCAAGATGGCGCCTGCTCTTTGTCTTGCTCGCCTTTGAGAGGTGAGCGGAGAGAGAGAAACCCGTGTCTGTATCAGTCACTTTTTTTTTTCTCTCTCTCTCACTCTTCTAGTTAGCCTGGTGAACTTTTTCCCCCGGGGTCGTTCCCTCTAGTCACCTCTTTCTGCTTGCCTGCTGGTGTCTCAGGCTATTGAGGTTCGGCTTACCTCGCGTTCCAGAGCTGGTATGTTGAGTCTGCTGCTGGTGTCCCAAACTGTGGGCTCCCACGCTCTCCACGCAGGTCCACTGTGAATCACTCATTCTGAAGAGTTTCTTCTGCTCTTTCTTCCCCTACTCTTCCTTGAACCTGCAGTATCTCCACTTTTATTAAACTATCTCTCCCCGGACTATCAGTGTGCTCCCTTCCTATTCCGCCATCTTGCCTCAATCTGTCTCATGTAATCTTAATTATCTCCTAAAAACTGTATCTCTAAGTAGTCACATTGGATGATGAAACAAGAATACCAGCCTCAGCCATTTTAGGTTCTGGACTGAAAGTAGGTAAAATACCAGTTTACCTCTTGCCCCTGCCTTCTTTCAAAAGACCAGTTCAGTCTCAAACCCTAAATTGCCCCCCACCTCCCCACCACATCTTGTGTTCTTCTCCAGGTTTGAAAGCCTGTGAAAAACTTGAGGAATCTGTATGGAGAAGCTCGGCTCCATGTGCCGTCCCCTACTCTGACTCTTAGCCCACCCTAAGATATATAAGGCCCAGCCACCTGCAGGACTGTGCCCTCTGGTATGTGTTCAGTCTGTGTGCATGATGGCAATTGGTCACCCAATTCTGCAAATTTATTTATTTTCCTTGAATAAATTCAGTTTGACTGTGAGTTTGTATCCTGTTTCTTCTTTGATCTGTGCCCCTTTTCCTTACGTTTGGTGCCCCTTCAGAGAAGGGGAATGAAGGAACAGCATCTTGCCCAAATCAGCCACTCCTGCATCCTCTGGCTAATAGCTTTGACTGCCCCCCGCTTCCTCTGGACTTTCTTCTCCTTTCTGAACTCTTTCCCCTTCTTACTATCTCTGCCCACACCTTACCTTCATTTTCCTACAATCTCTTTCTTCCCTTTCTGGAAGGAGACCATGAATGCATATGACTGGGGCTAACCTGGGTGGGAATTGTAGATTCCTAGACAAGGCTACTCTTTGGTAGGATCCAAAACTCCCTAGGTGAATATTGGCACAGAGAGCCTGATAGGATATTCAAGTGTCAGCTTCCCCCTTTTACTGTCATTTCTGACTAAGTGACTCTCCTTGATGGAGGGAGGGTGTAACTCAAGTCACCCCTGATCAACCTTGGAGTGACCCAGCCATGAGATTCCTCTCCAGAACTCTCCAGAAGAGGCAAGAACTTCTTTAGTCACCCACTTTCTCACTCCCACTTGCGCTTTCTCTTTTCCCAATGAATTCACACCCAGAGACCTTTGCCAGATCTCATTGCTACGTGCCCACATTGGACCCCATTTCAGCCCATTGGTTCAGTAAGAGGTCAGCTCTTGTCTCCCTAAAGCACACTGGAGCAGACCCAGTCTTGTCCCGTGACTCTGGGAGTCTAGGGTGGACTTTGGTCCTGCTCCCTACTCCCTTTTATTCTGGGAACAAGAGGAGATCTTCCAGAGGTCTAACATTGTCTTGTTTCACTTTTTGAGTGAGCACACTCATCTTAAAGAGCATGCCCTTCTGCAGGAGAAGATTCCAGTTGCAGGGGACTCTTTGGGGGACACCCTAAGGGAGTGACTCTCCAACCTCCAAGCCCAGTCTACCAGATTCATGGGCTCTAAAATTTCTTACATTTTGCCTGACTCCCCTTGACCCATCTCTTAAACTTGCACAAGTTGGGCCTAAAAGGGGAGATAAGGGTCAAAGAAATGTCCAAGATTTTGGCACTTTTGCTTTCAAAATTCTTTATGGCCTTAATAATGTTACACAGAGAAATGGCAAATGGTCAGAGGTTCCCTAAATCCAAGACTTCATCCAAGGTCATCTTTCCTCATTTCTTTTTTTTTTAAAGATTTATTTATTTTATTTGAAAGTCAGAGTTACACAGAGAGAGAAGGAGAGGCAGAGAAAGAAAGAGGTCTTCCATCTGCTGGTTCACTCCCCAGATAGCCACAACAGCCGTAACTGCGCCCATCCAAAGTCAGGAGCCAGGAGCTTCTTCCAAATCTCTCACGTGGGTGCAGGAGCCCAAGGACTTCGTCCATTTTCTACTGCTTTCCCAGGTCATAGCAGAGAGCTGGATCAGAAGTGGAGCAGCCAGGACTCGAACTGGCACCCATATAGGATGCTGGCACTGCAGGTGGCGGCTTTACCCACTACGCCACAGCACCAGACCCTCTCTCTTTTTAAAGAAATCATGGTATATAAAAAAATTTTCTCTCTTTTGAATCTAAGAAGTCACTGCTTAAAAAAAATTGCTTTGTATCTTGCCAAACTACTTTTGTGAATTGGTATAACAGATCTGGCCAACATAACAATGTGTAATCAGTTCTTGTTAGTCCCCTAAAGTGGATTTTATAATCTCTGGTTTATGTCACTAATTTGTAGCCAGAGTTTTATAAAAATGAGTACAATTCCATATAAATGTAATTTTGACCTTAATTCAAATAAAGTTACAGTATAATTTATCAGCATCATAAGTCACCTAGGTGTAACTGCTACATGTAAATTGGGTAAAGGTAAATGAGGCAAATGTATCTAAATGTAAAATTTGGTACTCTTAGCACCTTATATTCTACAAAAACTGTTTGGGTTTGCTAACAAATATGTTTTCATAAATTGTCCATACATGAAAAATAATTCAAGATAGTTTGAAAGCAATTAAGTTGAAATTCACTATGTGCTTTCAGTTGCAAAAATGTTGTTTTAATTTGGAGATTTTTAAAAGGTCATTTCAGATAACTGTATTGCATTTCAATTCACAATACCTAAGATATGGATTCAACCCAAATGTCCATCAACTGAAGAATGGATAAAGAAATTATGGGATATGTACACCATGGAATACTACACAGCAGTAAAAAAAAAAGTGAAATCTTGTAGCTTGTAACAAAATGGATAAAACTGGAAAACATTATACATAGTAAAATAAGCCGGTCCCAAAAGGACAAACACCATATATTCACCCTGATCTGTGATAAGAGTGCACCTAAAAGGTAATCTATAGAAGTGAAATTGACATGTTGAGATGCAATGACTTTGAACAACCCTTGTCTCTACTGTTGAGGAACAGTTTTTTTTTTTTTTTCATACTACTTCTTGAACTTTTTACTTAGTATAGAGTTAATCACATTTTTATGAAGTTAATTGAAAATAGATTTTAATAAAAAATAAGAATGGGAATAGGAGAGGGAGGAAATAGAAGGGTGGGAGTGCCGGTGGAGAGCAGGTAAGATGGGATGAATCACTATGTTCCTAAAGTTGCATTTATGAAATGCATAAAGCTTGTATTCCTTAAATAAAAGGTTTCTGGGGGAAAAGGTCATTTCAAAATGTAAATCAAGGAAATCAGCAGAAATATTTGGAAATACTCTTAAACTCCAATTTTGAAATCTGTTTAAATATTGCAGCATCTCTTTTTAGTAGTTTTTTGTTTAATTGTTGACTCTGCATCAGTTTTCTAGCCAACTCCAGTAAGCTCTCTTCTTTTTCCTAGTTCTGACTCTGTTAAAGTTGTTCCCAGTTATGGGATGATTCCATGTGCTAATTCTTATAGTCAAGGTTTTCATTTCTCATTTTGGTGACAGACCAAAGAGACATTAATTTTGTATCCTATTGAGGTAATCCTTGTGTTCTCTGTCTCACCTTAAGTGCTGATTGTTTAAAAACAGCTAAGTTTTTATTAAAAGAGTTATGGTCTGTTTGAATATATACTTGTTCTACAGGTGGTTTCAAAAATACTGTGTGGAGTAAGCAAGTGCCTCTTGGTTAATGAGGTTATAATTTTTTAATTTTTTAATTTTTTTTAGTTTTTTTAATTTATTTGACAGGTAGAGTTATAGACAGTGAGAGAGAGAGACAGAGAGAAAGGTCTCCCCAAATGGCCGCTACTGTACTGCTGGTGCTGCGCCAATCCAAAGCCAGAAGCCCACTTGGCTTCTTCCTGGTCTCCCATGCGGGTGCAGGGACCAAGCACTTGGGCTATCCTCCGCTTGCCTCCAGGGACATAGCAGAGAGCTGGACTGGAAGAGGAGCAACTGGGACTAAAACCTGGCACCTATATGGGGTGCCAGTGACGCAGGCGGAGGATTAACCAAGTGAGCCATGGCACAGGCCCCAATGAGGTTATAATTTTAAACATAACTATTTAAAGTCTTTTGTCACCCAAAGTTTTGTATTCTCCTCCAAACACTAAAAATCAGATTTATTTCTCATGAAAATTAAAACATTGTTGGTTCTGTGTTAAAATGTGTCCTCTTCTAGGTTCCAGAGACTTTTCCCCATGACTTCTATTGTATTCAGTACTTTGGGACTGCTCTGCAAAAATAAAGTCAAAGCTTAACAGGTTCCAACTGAGAAAAAAAGTATGGTTAATTCATGTCACTAAGAGCAGGAAGTAATTCTAATCAATTGAAGGCAATGCTTGAAAAAGAAATTAAAGATTTTAAAAGCTATTACTGAAACTGTTTTGTTATTCTGTCCTGTAATGTGTAAGTTTTACATGTGTATGTATTATATGGCTATATGGGAAAATTTATTAAGAATCCTGTTTTAATTGGCTTTCACTTGTGTTAGATATTCAAGAAATATTTCCATCTACATGTACTCTTAAAATTTACAGAATGAATTGGACCTTTTGGTAAATGTTTTCATAAGTTGTTATCGACAGTTAAAATTGTTTTCTATGTTTTCACTTGATATTAAGTTATTGATAATAAGCACTCTAGGAAACCTGACTTTTTCTTCATTTTCTTTGAGATTTTCTATTTTCTTTGAGATTGGAAACTGATTCTATTCTGAAGGACTCTCCCTAAGTTTGTACAGTTTGATCTTTAGACCTCATAAAAGAGATGGGTAACATTTTTTTGTGTAAGAAGAACATATAGAAGAACAAGAGCATAGCCTAAATGAGAGATTACATTATGTTAGGATTCTACAGCTAGATTTATTCCACCATGCGCACAGTAAACAGGCAAAGCGTCCCTTTTAAACAAAATTAAGGGAGTAGAAAAGTCTTACTAACAACTTCAAAATTTGTAGCTAGTTTGTGTAAGGTGGTCATTATTTGATCTCACCTGGAGAAAGCTAGACAGCAATGTAAGGATAGGTGGCAGGCCAATTAGTAACAGCCTTACAGAGTTATCTGCCATCAAGGAGACCCAGGAAGGCCAACCTACCCACAAATGGCATTGGTGTTCAATGCAGAAAGCCAGGGAACTGGGTAGCCAGCAGTCATGACAGAAGTCAGCCTCTGAAGAATTCCCTCAGCTCTGCCAAGAGCTGGGCCGCTGGAAACAAAACAGAACTGCTCCAGGATCAAAGGACTCCTAGGTCAGTATTGCAGATCCTGTTGGTCCTCCTAAGCTAAAAAAAGCCCTTCACTCTGTCTAGCTTCCAAAGTAACCACTGCCATTAGAGGGACAGCCTAGGGGTGGCAACGTTTCAGGAAGAGCTGTAAATTTGCTTTTAGAGACACTGTCTATTCTATAATAACCTATTCAGGCCAGCCCTCCTCCCAGGCCAGTAGGTAATGGAAGTCAACAGGGTGTCTTCCCTAAGGAGGTTCAAACCTTCATTATGATGTCTCCTCCTGTACCACATGTGAAGAGATAGATAAGTCTGGATGTTACATATACCTGGCCAGTCCTTAGTATCCAGTGATTATTATCAAGTCTCTCCTGTCAGTTTCTGTTTGCCTCTTAATGGAAAAAATTCCTCCTGGTTTAAATAGCACCTTTGCTCGGTCCTGTAATAATAATCTTTTGGATGTTGCATATTTAATCTGCTTGTTAGATCTATTTCCTTCATACTTGAAGCAATGAGATCCTAGATGACCATGCACATGAAACCTTGAATTGAGACAGTTTCCGTGAGCTGGTGTTGCAGCCCCCTCAAGAGGTCACCTTCTTGCTGGAACCCTGTCTTGACCACGGGTCCCTACTTCATCACTACTCAGCTGAAGAAGTCAGAGCAGTCCTTGTGCATACTGACAGTTGGTCACCAACCTCAATGAATTTACTTATTTTCTGAGAATAAATTTGATTTGGCTGTGAGTTCATATCCTGTCTCCACTCTGATCTGCACCCTTTTTCCTTACATTAGAGGTTCAGGTTTTAATACATGAATGAATTTTGAGGAGACATAATTTAATTCATAGCAACAATGTTTTTCTTTTTAAAGATTTATTTATTTATTTATTTGAAAGTCACAGTTACTTAGAGAGAGAAGGAGAGGCAGAGAGAGAGAGAGAGAGAGAGAGGTCTTCCATCCACTGGTTCACTCCCCAATTGGCAGCAACGGCCAGAGCTGTACCAATCTGAAGCCAGGAGCCAGGAGCTTCTTCTGGGTCTCCCACATGGGTACAGGGGCCCAAGGACTTGGACCGTCTTCTACTGCTTTCCCAGGCCATAGCAGAGAGCTGGATTGGAAGAGGAGCAGCCAGGACTCGAACCAGTGCCAGTTCTTGTCCTGGTTGCTCTACTTCTTTCTTTTTTTTTTTTCACAGTATTAAATTTTCATTTTACTTTTCAAAGTTTTGTATTTATATAAAAGGAACAAGTTTATGTATTTAATGCATACAGATTTAAGAGCATAATGATACTTTCCAGACTGTTCTCATTCCCTCTTTCACTCCCACCCTCCCTCCTTTTTACTTTCTTATTTTTCTTCTAATTTTTACAATGATGTACTTTTGATTGACTTTACAGTCCCTGTCGCTCCCCGTCTTCATGGGGGAACGACACTAAACCCTGCCTAGGCTTCATATCCGAGTCACGGCACCATTATGTCGCTCCCCGTCTTCGTGGAGGAGCAACACAGGACCCTGCGCTGTTCTTTCGTCTGCTCGGCCCTCCCCGGGTTTGCTGCTGGTTCTTCCCGGGTTGGCTACTATCCCTTCCACCTCCGTGGAAGGGCAGTTCCCCCTGGCCACATTCCCCACTTCCGCAGGGGAGCGGCACACCGCCGGCCGGCTTTCTCGGGGGCTGCACGGGTTCCCTTAGATGTTCCCCATAGATGTTCCTGGTGCATGCCGTCTCTCTCCTCCTTTATAGTCCTCCTCCGCCAATCCTAACTCGGCTGCCCACACGCCGAGCACGCTGCTCTCCTCCAATCAGGAGCAAGTCCTACAGTTTATTAGCTGAACTGGAGGCAGCTGTGTGGAAGCTGTTTACTTCTCTCCCAGCACCATATTGTGGGAGAGCAGATGCATAGAACAAGTCTTAATTCCAGTAACTCAGTCCAGTCCGGGCTGCTCCCCACAGATCCCCCTTTCTTTTTATTTTTGGCGTTGATACGCGCCTGTCTTCGGTGTCCCGCGGCACACACTCTGCTCTACTTGCTAGAGTTGCCACAGGCTCTTACAAGTCCTATCAATCAGGAAAACCGAATCCGGGTCCTCTCTTCGCCATTGTGAGGAGGTTTTTAGGCGCTGATGCATGCCTGTGTTCGGTGCCCTGCAGTGCATGCTCTGCTCTGCTAGAACTGCCTGCAGGTGTTTACAAAACCTATCAGGCAAACCGAATCCAAGCCTTCTCATTGCCGTATTGTGGGGGAGACTTATTAGTGTTGGTTTGTGCCTATCTTCGGTGACCTGCAGCTCATACTCTGGTCGAGCTGCTTGCTGGCGCTTACCGCCTTAAATCAGGCAGACCGAATCCAAGCCTCCTAATTGTTGCATTGTGGGGAAGCTTTACTGATGTTAATTCGTGCCTGTCTTCGGTGACCTGCGGCGCATAAGCTGCTAGCCGCCGCAGGTGCTCATCGTGCTCATCGCCTCACTTAATCAGGCAGACCGAATCCAAGCTCTCACATTGCAGTGTTGTAGGGAGGCCTTTCTATTTCTCTATTTCTCTATCTCCGGGCATTCCTATTTCTCCCATTTTACTTCTATCTCCCAGCATTCTTATTTCTCTCATTTTATTTCTAAACTTCTATTTCTCTTATCCCTGCAGCTTCCCGCTCTCATTCTTATCCCCGCGGCTTCCCGGCTTTGCGCGGCTTGGCTTCGCGCGCTCCGCGGTCTCCACGCCCTTCGCGTCTGCACCACGGCCTACGCCAGCCCCGTTCCCTATCTATTCACGCCCCGTGCTCTCTCTGCACGCGGCGGCTTCCGCGAGTAACACAGTGTAGCTTACGTGTCCGCCACTAGCATTCAATCTAAGTTCCCCGGGCTAGCCTGGCGAATTCAACCCAGCGTACGTCTCCGCCCCACGGTTTGGCTTCCCGTCCTTTGCTCCCCGGGCTAATCAGACGGATCCCAACCAGGCTCACGTTTCAGCTTCTGGTTTCAACTTTTCGCCCCCTATTCCCGGGCTAACTTGAGAACCCCAAAGTGGCTTTCGTGTCCGCCTTGGCCTGCCCCCCGCGGCTTCAATTTCCCTAACATTTTTCTCTACCCGGTATGTTTCCCCAAGTTTTCTTCCAACAATATTCCTCCCTCATTTCTCCTGGCCTCTCCCCACAGTCCACGTCCGAGTCTGTTTGTTCTAGCTTTCACTTTCGCTTTCGACCTTAAAGATTTCTCCCAGCTTCCCCCCGTAGTCCGTATCCGAGTCTATGCCTAGGCTTTCAATAGCTTCTTCCGGCACCTTTTTCGTCCGGCTTTTCCCTAGGCTATTTGCTAGTCTCTCTCTCCGATATTTTCCCTAGGCTGTTTGCTAGTCTCTCTCTCCGATATTTTCCCAGTTCTTCCCGTTTCTTCCCTCCTAAGTTTCCTATCCGTCCTAGGTTTCCTATCCGAGCTAGGTTTCCTATCCGAGTCACGGCACCATTATGTCGCTCCCCCTCTTCGTGGAGGAACGACACAGGACCCTGCGCTGTTCTTTCGTCTGCTCGGCCCTCCCCGGGTTTGCTGCTGGTTCTTCCCGGGTTGGCTACTATCCCTTCCACCTCCGTGGAAGGGCAGTTCCCCCTGGCCACATTCCCCACTTCCGCAGGGGAGCGGCACACCGCCGGCCGGCTTTCTCGGGGGCTGCACGGGTTCCCTTAGATGTTCCCCATAGATGTTCCTGGTGCATGCCGTCTCTCTCCTCCTTTATAGTCCTCCTCCGCCAATCCTAACTCGGCTGCCCACACGCCGAGCACGCTGCTCTCCTCCAATCAGGAGCAAGTCCTACAGTTTATTAGCTGAACTGGAGGCAGCTGTGTGGAAGCTGTTTACTTCTCTCCCAGCGCCATATTGTGGGAGAGCAGATGCATAGAACAAGTCTTAATTCCAGTAACTCAGTCCAGTCCGGGCTGCTCCCCACAAGTCCCCAGCTTCATTCAGTTCCCTGTTAATGGTCTAGGAAAAGCAGTGGAAGATGGCCCAAGTGCTTGGGCCCTGGACACCCACTTTGACCACTTAGAAAAAGCTCCTGGCTCCTGGCTTTGGTTTGGCCCAGCCCTTGCTGTTATGTTCATCCAGTGAGTGAACAATTGGATGAAAGATCTCTCTCTTTCTCTCCCTTTGTCTGTAACTGTGACTTTCAAATAAATGAATAAATTAATGCCAACTTATAACACCTTTGTGATTATTAAATGTGTATTTATTTCAGCATAGTATGTGGCAAATGTTATATAAACATTAGCTATTATTAATATGATTATTAGAATAATTCACCATGGAGAATTTTTTTTTTTTAAATAGATTTGAGTTGTCAAATATGTTTGTATTGTCGAGTATACTTTTTCCATATATTAACTTATGGAAAAGCTATGAAGTTAATATAGAAGTACTTCCCACTTTCATGTAAGATCATCAGTATCCAGAAATATTTTTATAAATGCAAATTATTGAGCCTAAGCCCAGATTTATTGCAGTATTTCTCTGGGCTTGTGGCCAGGTAATCAGTGCTTTGATAAGTCCTAGAGGTAATTTTGCTGCATACAAATATTTGAGAACAATTGCATATCTGTGGAAGAAGCAGCCTTCATAGAAAAGCCTTCTTCGGTGAATTCTTGGCATGAAAACTTGAGTTTTTTTTTTTTTTTAACTTAGTAATGATCAGTAAATCAAATTATAACTGATATTTACTGTAAATGCATAAAGGGTAAAATGTAAAAGAATTAGCATACTATTTTGTTCAGTGATAAATAATAGGAGAAATATAGAAGTCTATGGACAAATAAAGTAGATTTGCTTAGCGTAAAGGCCTTTGCTTTGTTTCCAGCAATTTAAATGGTAAATCTACTTCAGAGAAGAGTGTGAGTTCAGCTATCTCTCTCAAGCCTTGAGGAAATGTCACAGGAGAACTATACCACTACCAAATTTATGCAAGCCTATTATGTTCCAGGCTAAGCTGCCACTTAAGGCAATCTACATTTGATAATACAGTTGTGCAAAGCACTTACTTGAAAACTAAAATCCACTTTAGCATAATCTTTTGTTATCTCTGCACTATCTTTGTAAGTGTGTTTCACTTTATTTTAAAGTGACATTATGTCATTTTTCATTGGTTATTTGATATTGATGCTTTGGAGGCATTAAATGAGAAGAACCTGGCTAGAGTTCAATTTATCTTCCACAGTAACATCTCCAACACATTAAAAAGGAATTTTAAAAAAATAAAAAGCAAGACCATGAGTCTGTTTCACAAATGAGCTGAAACAGATCAAAGATTTCAGTGACCTGTGGCTTGTCACAATTGAGTCTGAAAATAGCAATGTGACTCGTTCACATTAGTCTTATATTGACTTAGTCATCAGAAGGCCCTCTAATGAGCAGCATAGCAAGAAGTGTCACTGGTTTTCACATTGCTGAAAAATCTCCACCATTAACTCAACGTAAGGATGTATTTCATTATTTCATCAAATTACCTCTATCCACAGTGTCAGAAGTAATCACATCAGTTCCTATGGTATAGCAAAAAATGTTGCCTGAGTGGTTGAATTACATTTTACTATTACAGTATATTTGCTGACTTCTTCATAATGATCATTTCATTTATATAGGCGATGAAGTATTAAAAAAGCATTTGATCATAATGTTATTGAAAGTGAAATTTAAGTTAACAGTTTATTGAAAGCGCTTGAAGTCGGGAAAAATAGATTGTGATTTTAAAAATATGTGTATCATATTAAAGCACTCATCCCAGAATTTCAGAGTTATTTTTGGAACACTAATGACTTATTATCCTAAAGTTCTTATTCTGAAGTCTAGTCCTTGAAATATTGTTTTTATTTTTTCAGTAAAATTCACTAACCATAATTGTCATGTATAAATCAAAATGGCTTGCTTTAACTAATGGCTTAACACAAAAGCATTATTTAGATATTAACTCACAGAAAAGCAATTTATAGTTGAAGTAAAATTGTTCACAGCCTATCAATTTACAATAGACCATTTAATTTTAATTAACTAAGATATTCTGTAATATAACAAGGACATAAAAATAGATCTTTCAATTTTTAAGTATGAAAGAATCTTAAATGTCAAATAATCCCTTGTGAAACTCAAGTTCCTTTTGAAACTTTTTCTTTAAAAATACTTCTAGGTAGTTAACTCTTTCATTCCAAATGAAATCCTTGCAAATTCCATCACAATTATTTCTATTTTAAAGCACTCTCTCCATTTTTATAAACTTTGTATTAAAGCTGTCAAAATAAATTTCTATATATAGAAGTTGAAAATATTTAATTGTATTCTATATCAATGTTTCTTTTTTAAAATTAAAAAAATATTTTATTTATTTGAAAGGCAGAATTACAGAGAGAGGAGAAGAGATAGAGAGAAAGAGATCGTCCATCTACTGATCCACACCACAAATAGCTTCACAGCCAAGAACTCTGGTCTTCCATATGGTACAGGGGCCCAAGGACTTGGGCATCCTCCTCTTCTTTCCTAGGCTCATTAGCTGAGAGCTGGATCAGAAGTGGAGCAGGCAGGACTCGAAACGTTGCTGATAGGGGATGCCAATATCCCAGGCAGCAGCTTAACTCAGTTTGCCACAACTGAGGCCCCAAGTGGTTAAAGTATTTTAATCAAAATTGTTCTAGGGATGAGCATTGTGGCGTAGCAGGTAAAGCTGCTGCCTGTGACTCATGGTTCATATCCCAGCTGTTCCACTTCTGATCCAGCAACAGAAGATGGCCCAAGTACTTGTGCCCTGCCACCTATGTGGGACACTTAAATGAAGTTCCTGGCTCCTGGCTTAGTCCTGGTCCAGCCCCGGATGTTGCAACCATCTGGGGATAAGATCAGCAGATGGAAGATCTCTCTTTCTGTGTGTGTGTCCTTCTCTATGCATAACTTTGACTTTCAAACAAATAAACAAATGGTTAAAAACATTCTAAGACTGTGACTTCATTTGCAATATGTAATTTGTAGAAAATTCTAATTTGTCACATTAATATGTAATCCGAAAAACTTGATACTGCTCAAATCAAGTTTTGGAAGATGGTTTCCATATTCCTTAAAATAATTTCCCATAGAGACTTTACTACTGATTACACAATTTTAAGTATGCTTTATGTGTTCAATGTGTTATATTTGATATTGTTGCTGATACTGCTTATGAGCCTTCAATCAATTTTTCAAGAAGTAATAGCAAAGCACCTATTCATGAAGTTTTGGATTCAGATTGTTTAAGAATAAATCTTGGTTTTCCCAATGAACTGACAACACTGGAGTACCAGTTATAAAGTTGGGGCATATTAGTTATCTATTGTTTTATAACAAGTGACCACAAGCCTAGTGGCTTGGAAAAACAAACATTATTATCTCGCAGTTTCTGTGGGTCAGTAATACAGCCATTATTTAACTGTGTCTTCTTCACAGGGTCTCGTTAGAATAAAATCAGTATATCAGTCAGATTCCATTCCCTTCCTGAGATTGAAGTCTGAAAGATACTTAATTTGGTTCCCAGATACAGGTTTTTGAGGTTGTACAACCGTAATCTTCAGCTTCCAGATACCATGACTCCACAGGCAGTAGACCCTGGCTATTTGCTTCAAGGTCAGCACAAAAGTGTCTTCTCCACTTTCAGTCTTATCTCAGGAACAGAGTGGACCTTTTTTCAAAAACTCATTTGATAAGTTCAAGACAATCTAGGATATTCTCCCTTTCAATAAATCAGATTTAATAGATTAAATAATTTATAATTATTTTAATATATTATTATAATAATTATTATATATTATACATATTATACATAATAATATATAATAATATATTATTATAAATATTATAATATTTATAATATTATAATTTATTATATTATAATTATATTATATATTATATCATATATTATATTATAATTTATTATATTATAATATTATAATATAATATATTATAAATATTATATATATAATTATTATTATTATTATAATTTAATAGATTAGTGAAAAAACATCCCTACATCTTGGTCATGTATATTAGAAGCAGGTCACATGTTCCAGGCTGTTTTCAATGAGAAAACATTATGCAGAAATGTGCACACCAAAGAGGAGAAATCACAGAGATCTCCCATAGTTTTGCCTACCACATTGGATTTATAACATTGTATATCTTTTGGGTTAATTTTTTAGATTTTATTTTTGTAAAACACTTAGATAAGTATATGATACATTAATTACTTTCTTTTTTTTAGTTTGACTACTTGTTTCTCAGAACTTGGGTTGACCAAAATGGTAGTGTTTTTCAGGATAAATGTAAGTACAAGTTGCCATATAAGTCTAGGTTACATGAGAGCCTTATGGTGTTCATGCTACTCTTTAAATCTTGATGATAAGTGGTACTCTGTTAGTTTACACGTATGAGTAATGGAATCAAGGGTCAAATTTCACAGTACTGTGGCCATGTCCTATAATGACCCATGGTTTATCATATTTCATTTATTTATTTATTTATTTGAAAGTCAAAGTTACACAGAGAGAGGAGGGGCAGTGAGAGAGAGAGAGAGAGGTCTTCCATCCAATGGTTCACACCCCAATTGGCCAGAACTGCCAGAGCTGCGCTGATCTGAAGCCAGGAGCCAAGAGCTTCTTCCAGGTCTCCCATGCAGGTGCAGGGGCCCAAGGACTTGGGCCATCTTCTACTGCTTTCACAGACCATAGCAGAGAGCTGGACCAGAAATGGAGCGGCCAGAACTAGAACCCGCGCCTATATGGGATGCCAGCACTTCAGGCCAGGGTGCTAACCCTCTGCGCCACAGCACCGGTCCCCTATCATATTTCAAACAACATGAGGAGATTGGTGTTTAGCACAGCAATTAAGATTCTACTCAGTACACCTGTATCCCTTATCAGAATTCTTGGATTCAAGTCCCAGTTCTGTTTCTGATTCCAGTTTCCTGCTAATGCACACCCTGGGATTCAGCAGGCAGTGGCTTTAGTTGGGTGCCTGCCATTATGTGGGAGACACAGATTGTGTTCCAAGCTCACGACTTTGTCCTGGCCCACACCCACCTGTTGCCAATCTTTGGAGAATGAACCAACAAATGGAAGATTTCTTTGTGTGTTTATCTCTATCTCTCTGACTCTGTCTCTTTCTGCCATTTAAACAAATAAAAATAGTCAATAATTTTTAAAATAACTAATATTTTTCCTACTGGATTTGAGATATTAAGTGAAAGTTGTGGAGTATCAGGTATATTTTAACATGAATTTTCTGTATTCTCCAAACCTATATTCTACTTGTTACTTTTATGTAGGATCAAGAAATCCTTTGAAGCAAATCACTTGTAATCATATAGATAGTAAATATTACCTTATCAACCAAGGAAAAATATATTTTAAAAAATTCTATCTCACCTTTTCTTAGAAAGATCTCCACATGCCCTAGAAAATCTTGATCAACAGAAATGACTCACTTAACTGGTATAGAATAAGTCAGCTATTGTTGTATTAGTTTTGCTTTGAAAAAAAGAAAAGCTTTTCTTCTCATGCTTGAAACCTCAGACTGGGATGAGAGGGAGGGAGAAAAGGAGTAAGAATGACATTTTTGTCTTATCTGAATTAAATGTAAATATATGTGTACCTATGTGTGTGTTAATTAAATATACACATATATTTAATTTCCCTGAATGTTCCTATAAAGAAAGCTACTATTTCTTTAGGCTTTACCCCGTCTTCCAATCTGGTCCCTAGAGAACACAGAGGAAGGTAAGGGTTTACCAAAATACAATCTCCATTATTCTTTAATAACCACTGAAATAATTTCACAGCATTTTCTCATTAATTCTCTGAAAACCTGTGGGAAAAGATAATTCTTTAAAAATTCATTCTTTAAGTTAAAAAAGAAGACAATGCTCAAAAATGGCAAATGATTGACCTATGAAAATTGTTTAATTTTTTCATTTCTGGTTGCATGTTCTTGCCTTATTTTATTCATTTATTAATTAATAAGATTCTTATTAAAAATATAGAGTTCCATTATTTTAAACTATAATTAGAAAAGACATTTTTCATTGAGAAGTCTTTGACATTTTAAATTAATTCACAAAATATTTTACCGAACTTTAAGAGTATTCTCCCTTGCATAGGCAACACTGAAAACTCATTTTGTGCTTCCTCTAGTATATAGGAACTTTTTACTCCCCTTTTAGTTCAGTTTCTTATTCCAATCAAAACAATCACTAATATATTCAGTTTTTATTTATTTATTTATTTATTTTTATTTTTTGACAGGCAGAGTAGACAGTGAGAGAGAGAGAGAGAGAGAGAGAGAAAAGTCTTCCTTTGACTTTGGTTCACCCTCCAATGGCCGCCGCAGCCAGCGCGCTGCGGCTGGCTCACTGCGCTTATCCGGAGCCAAGAGCCAGGTGCTTCTGGTCTCCCATGGGGTGCAGGGCCCAAGTGCTTGGGCCATCCTCCACTGCACTCCCGGGCCAAGGCAGAGAGCTGGACAGGAAGAGGAGTGACCGGGACAGAATCCAGCGCCCCAACCGGGACTAGCACCCGGTGTGTCGGCGCCGCAGGCGGAGGATTAGCCTAGTGAGCCACGGCACCGGCCTTCAGTTTTTAAATTGCAAAATGGGTTATGTTCATTGCAGTGAAAAAGAAAAATTCTTGTGTAGATCGCTTGTCATTTTTTCCTTTCTCACTGACTTCAGTAGCAATTCTTAGAACTTATCTCTGTTTTATTCATCCTGTTTTTTTTTTTTTTTTTTTTTTTTTTTTACATAATATTGACTAACAGTTTGGTTTCTTTTCTTGATTATATGATTCCAATACCATTTATCTGAATGTAAGAAAACATTTTCCAGGGGCCAGCACTGTGGCACAGTGGGTTAACACCCTGGCCTGAAGTGCCGTCATCCCATACGGGCGCCGGTTCTAGTCCTGGCTGCTCTTCTTCCAATCCAGCTCCCTGCTATGGCCTGGGAAAGCAGTAGAAGATGGCCCAAGTCCTTGGGCCCCTGCACCTGCGTGGGGAACCCAGTAGAAGCTCCCGGCTCCTGGCTTCAGATCAACGCAGGTCCAGCCATTGCAGCATCTGGGGAGTGAACCAGCAGATGGAAGACCCCTCTCTCAGTCTCTACCTCTCTGTAACTCTTTCTTTCAAATAAATAAAATAAATCTTTAAAAAAAGCCCATAGAAAAAACATATTATGAAAAAGCTATTCACGGACTTCAAAATTTAAAAAAAAAAAAAAAACATTTTCCAACAAAACACAATAGTTTATTCAAAAATACAACCTTTGTAAACACATAGCCACAATCATGTATGTGTTTGTGAGGGTGTGTGTGTGTGTGTGTATGTGTGTGTAAAAATCCATGTTCTATATCCTCAAGTCTTTTGAGGTAATTTTATCCCATAAATTACAACTTACTGCCTTTTTTCTCTATATATAAAATTGCTTTATACATTTTCAGTTTAAAATTTTGATGCATTAAAAAGTAGGTCCAAGGCTAGAATCACAGCTTGCTATTTATTTGACTGCTGGACATTTATCCTGTCATTGTCCCCTTAAAATTTAGGAAATGACACAAAGACACACACAAACACACACACACACAGAAAATAGACCTCGACATGAAGTGGGGCTGATCATTTGATCACTGAATCCTGGCAACCTTCTCATTGTGTTTAAAACATTAACGGAACTTTATTATAAATACCAATATACAGAATCAGAAAATCAACTATTGCTTTTAAATATTTTGAAAAATCTTGTCTGTTTTCTCACTTTTGAACTCCCGTCTAGATAAACCA
This sequence comes from Oryctolagus cuniculus, assembly GCF_964237555.1. Classification (NCBI taxonomy): domain Eukaryota; kingdom Metazoa; phylum Chordata; class Mammalia; order Lagomorpha; family Leporidae; genus Oryctolagus; species Oryctolagus cuniculus. Next base: position 115,039,844 of record NC_091436.1, read on the forward strand.
GAAGAAATGCAGAAATCTTCTCACATCATAGCTACTTGTAAAAACTAATTCCCTTTTTATCCTTGCATCAACCTTTCTTCAACTACCAGTGAGAGAGAGAAGTGCTGGAAACAACCACAACAAAACAATGTAGCTGAACTTGCTGGCGAGTACATCGGGGTTGGTGCATTGCATGAATGGCTGTCACAGTTGCTGTAGTGCAAGAGCAGCTTGGCAGAAAAATAGTTCCTGATGCAGCATATTCTGAGAACTGAAGTTATTCATATGCTTCCTGCTCCTACAGTATTGTTGCATGGTTACAGGAAATGAGGATAACTGAGGGCCCATTTTAACATGACATAGCTACGTACCAAAGAAGAAAGTCTCTTGGATACAGGGAATTGGCTGAGTCAGTATTTACTGAAGTCCTTATGTTCTGAGTAACTACCAGATATCAGATAATGCACAAAAATAAACAAAGTACAAGATCTTGTGCTTAAGTGGCTAAAGAAAAAAGGTTAATTTTAAAAAGCAATTTTCTTAATGATTTCTCTGAAATTTTATTATATGATATACACTATAATCAGAATAATGGTGGCAGCAAACTTTATGGTTTGCAGCATTTCCCAAAAAGTTTACCATTAATCTCCCTCCTGCCCACCTATAACATCTTGTGGCATTTTCCCAAAAGAGGGTACAATTATTAGAAATGACATACCAAACCACATTTAGTCTGCAAGTATGAAAAAATGATTGTATAATTTTGCTGTCTTAAACATAAAGGTCTCTTACATGAGTGAATGAAACTTGATGGGCAAGGTTTTGGTAAACAAGGCAGACCTGGAAATAAATTATTCTTTTTCAGGGTCTGCATAGTATCTTTCAGGTAATCCTCTTTCCTCTCACTACTAATCAGCCCACCTTATCCCAACAGATATGTCAGTCTCCTCCATGACCAGAAGTCATGTTCTGGGACCCTATCATTTGTGACCCTTACTGATATTTCATACATATTCATTTTGCACAAGATAGAGCATCTTCCGTTACAGCAGGACTTCCACAATTATCTCTTATGGGATGAGTGCACATTTGTATGACTCCTTATGGCCTTTCAGTTCTTGACTTTCCAAATTCCTCCAAACATTTATTTTATTCCATGTTAGCCAAGTGCAGGGTCATATCTTTGATTTTGTTATAATAACAACTCTCCCAGCTTCAAAGTTACCATAATACATACGGCTTTTTTCTTACGATTTCTTATAAATCTTTCAATTCGCTTAACCTGCAATTCCCATGTCATCAATCCTTCAAAGGTCCTGAGAGCTCCAATGTGTTAACCAAACAGCATTGTCAATATTGGCCACATTTCTCATCTTACTCATTGCACTACTCCCTGTTCTGCCTGGATTCGAGAAGTCTTGATTCTCCATCTAACTAAATGTCTGCCTCCTCTAAGCTCTACTATCTTTCAAAATATGACTCCCTTAATCTTTTTTGTCAACCCATCAGCAAGTCCTATCTGTTCAGAAATTTCAGTCTCAGAAATTTCCCAATCCATTGTCTCTCTCTCTCCTGTCATCACCTGGGTTCAAGCCACAATTATCTCTTACAATGAAGTGATGTACGAGACATCACACTGCAGTTGCTGCCATTCCCCTCTCCTCGTTATTATCTTTTGTGACAGATTAACAAAGGAACTATTTTGAAATAGATGGAATCAGTCTTTGTACTTTGTAAGACCATTCAATCCTACACCTCAGACTTCTGTTCTTGCCATTTTTTTGTCACATTCACTTTGCTGCTGGCTTTTTATCACTTAATTTTATTTTTTAAAGATTTATTTATTTATTTGAAAGTCAGAGTTACACAGAGAGAGAAAAAGAGATAGAGAAATCTTTCATCTGCTGGTTCACTGCCCAATTAGCTGCAATGGCTGGAGCTGCGTTGATCCAAAGCCAGGAGCCAGGATCTTCCTCTGGGTCTCCCACATGGGTACAGGGGCCCAAGGACTTAGGCCATCTTCCATTGCTTTCCCAGGCCATAGCAGAGAGCTTGATTGTAAGAGGAGCATCCAGGACTTGAACCGGCATTCATACGGGATGCCAGCACTGCAGGCAGCAGCTTTACCTGCTACGCCACAGCGCCAGCCCCCATTTACTTTTTTTTTTTTTTTTTTTTTTTTTTTTATTTTTTGACAGGCAGAGTGGACAGTGAGAGAGAGAGACAGAGAGAAAGGTCTTCCTTTTGCCGTTGGTTCACCCTCCAATGGCCGCCGCGGCTGGCGCGCTGCGGCCGGCGCACCGCGCTGATCCGATGGCAGGAGCCAGGAGCCAGGTGCTTTTCCTGGTCTCCCATGGGGTGCAGGGCCCAAGCACCTGGGCCTTCCTCCACTGCACTCCCTGGCCACAGCAGAGGGCTGGCCTGGAAGAGGGGCAACGGGGACAGAATCCGGCGCCCCGACCGGGACTAGAACCCGGTGTGCCGGCGCCGCTAGGCGGAGGATTAGCCTAGTGAGCCGCGGCGCCGGCCTCCCCATTTACTTTTAAAGTCCACATTCTTCAAGATTTTAATCATGTATCATTTTCTTAGGTAATCTTCACTCTATTCTAAATTTACCAAAATCCCTACTTTGGTCTACTAGCATTATCAACTTTCTCTGACTGATTTTTTGTTTGTTTTATTGTTCTTCTTTCTCTGCTAAGATGTAAGATCTATGAAAACAAGGACCTTTCTATCTTGTTCACTGTGACATCTCCAGCAGCTAGAAGAGTGCCTGGTACACAGTGCTGCTACAGGGTAAGAAAACAGGACAACTAGAATCGAAACTAATTAGATGTGAGACCTTGAAGATTTTCCAGAGTTGGAGTCTGAGTATCATTTTGAGTGTCTGATATTTGAAGATTAAAATTTCAAGCATTTGATGTATTAAGAAAAACCTTACATATATTAAGAACAGATTATTTTTTTAAAGATTATTCCCACCACCACCACCATGACTTTTCAACTACAATGATAGAAGCCTAATAACAGTGGACCACAATCCACAGACTATGGAAAAAATTGTTATGATTTCAAGGTGTTGACAGTGATGTTAATTTTCTTCCATGTGGCAAGATTTCCAGAACATACTCCCAGATGTATAACGGTTAAGGAAGTGTACCACCAATCCTCTCTGAATGAAAAATAAAATAAAATACTATAATTAATGGATAAAAAATCAGTACAGCTCCTCTACTAGAAAAGAATCAAGACCTAAGAATAAAAATTGCTTTTCTTTTTAATTTAAGAAACCTATACATGTTGTTATATGTACCTATACATGTTGGTATTTTTATAGCCTCACAAAATATGGACCATGGTGCTTACATCAGCATTTTATCCTTTCCTACAACCTCTTTTGCAAACTGGGAATTAAGTTTCTTATATTTTACACAAAATATTCTGACATCTATGATGACCAATTAAACCCATAATTGCTTGTACTTAGTTCCAAACTTGCTGAATGATTTTTACCCTTGCAACACTGTGCTGAAAGAGTGTATTTTCTCTTCCTTTCTTTTTTCCCCTTCCACATAAGAAGAGATTCATAAAATGCTGTGATGGCATTTTCATTACCTAAAAACATAAGTAATAATTTTCATTATCTCTCAATGACCTCAAACACTAACTCATTTTATCTCAAGGAAGACTAATAAATCACCCTGTGGCATATGTTCTCTGTCACCAGCAACCTTTCTTTATATTGCTTGCTATGTCATTGACTCTAAATGCTCCTTCATTAGCAATACTGAATGGAAAACTATCTCAGCTATGGTAAGTATATGCAAAGACATAAAAGCTGCCAGGAAATTTGCCAAAATACTAGTGTTCCTGCTGAATGACAAGGTTATTCTTGTTTTCCCTTTTTAAGATTATGATGTTTTCTAATATTCTGTGACTGTCATTGCAATTATGGTTAATTGGAAGCTCTTATAAAAAATATACACATATATAATGTGCATTTAATTAGGCAAAAAAATGTACTAACAGACTCAATAGAAAATAAGCTACTATGTTTAACAGTAGTCCTCACTGGTTATATAAAGAGTTGATCTATCTTTTTCTTCCTTTTAATCTAAATTATGTTAGATATTTTGAATTCCTGCCGGCACTGGGCTCAATAGGCTAATCCTCTGCCTTGCAGCGCCAGCACACCAGGTTCTAGTTCCGGTCGGGGCCCCGGATTCTGTCCCGAGTGCCCCTCTTCCAGGCCAGCTCTCTGCTGTGGCCCAGGAGTACAGTGGAGGATGGCCCAAGTCCTTGGGCCCTGCACCCCATGGGAGACCAAGAGAAGCACCTGGCTCCTGGCTTCGGATCAGCGCAGTGCGCTGGCCATGGCCGCAGCGGCCATTGGAGGGTGAACCAACGGCAAAGGAAGACCTTTCTCTCTGTCTCTCTCTCTCACTGTCCACTCTGCCTGTCAAAAAAAAAAAAAAAAAAAAAAAAAAAAAAAAAAAAAAAAAAAGAAGAAGAAAAAGAAAAGAAATTTTGAATTCCTGTTGAGCATGTGTTAACTTCATAGCGAGAATTTTAAAAGCCTTCATTTTAACATTTTAACATACACCTATCACTGGAAAAATAAACTTTCAATTGACCATCGGCTATTTTTAGATCTCAGTATGAATGAAGAAATTCTAAGTGGGATAAATATGGCAGAGATGGTTAGCAGAGAGGAGTTGACTAGTGCATTAAGTCACGTTAAGTTTCTCCAAAGTAGAGATGAAGGTATGGCAAGATTATAATAAATATTTACATATTTACCATCATTATCTCATCCTTCTAGAGCCTGTCCTCTTTGCATACTTTTAAAACTTTCAATTTTGCTTAAACCTGACTTGATTTGCTTATGTCACAGCAATAGGAGCCACAGCCATGACAGATGATATTTTTTGACAATATGTGAGATTTTAAACAGTCCGTTCTTCTATCCGTTCATGGATTTCCTAGGTGTTTACTTAATGCCTGTCAATCAGCATTGGATTACATCAAACAAGATAGATGCAGATTTTAAATACTAATGTAAGTGTATAAGTGGTGAACTGACCATAAAAAATAAAAACATAATGAAGATAATTGTATACATATATAAATGCTAAGACAAAAATGAAACAGGTCAATGTAACGGGGGAAAATGGGGACAATTGGAATTTAATAGGGACCCAGGGGCCATCTATTTAACACGAGTTAAGACTTTGATAAATACTGAACTTTTGAGAACTGTGTTATATGGAATGCTGAGTAAGAGAAAGCTACTCTTCTTTTGAGACTGACAATCTAGTTGATTTTCAGAGCACCAATTTTTTTTTTTTTTTTGGACAGGCAGAGTGAACAGTGAGAGAGAGGGAGAGACAGAGAGAAAGGTCTTCCTTTGCTGTTGGTTCACCCTCCTATGGCCGCCACGGCCAGCGCACTGCAGCCTGTGCACTGTGCTGATCCGAAGCCAGGAGACAGGTACTTCTCCTGGTCTCCTATGGGGTGCAGGGCCCAAGCACTTGGGCCATCCTCCACTGCACTCCCTGGCCACAGCAGAGAGCTGGCCTGGAAGAGGGGCACCCGGGACAGAATCTGGCGCCCCGACTGGGACTAGAACCCGGTGTGCCGGCGCTGCAAGGTGGAGAATTAGCCTATTGAGCCACGGCACTGGCTCAGAGCACCAATTTTTTAATGAAGCATTTCTTAAAGTGTGGTCCACAGACCAGCAGCATCAGAATGACCTGGTGCTTATTAAAAATGCAAATTTTCATGTCTCAGCCTAGATCTACTGAATTAACACTGTGATCTCCCAGCATTCTGTATTTTCACAGCTCTTGTGATTCTGATGTACACTGAAGGTAGGAAACTACTGCCTTACTCCCTACTCAGCTGAGTATGTTGAGAACAATTTTCTCACCCCAGCTCCCTGAAAAGTGCTTACCATTTAAATGTGTTATCTTTTTTTTCCTCCTTAAGTAGGACTTCTCACAAATTCGTTGATACTTCACATTGTTCAAATAGTTTAGAGAAAGTATACAGTGTCTTCTCTGAATCCATAAGGATGCACACAGTTTTTCTTTCACTAATAACTGCAAAGTACTGATTAGCGTGTTGTGAGAGAGGCCCTGCAGGAGAGGCGAGCAACCCCAATTAAGTTTCAGCACACTGACTATTCGGAGAAAATCGGAGACTTTTTGTCTTCCAAAAGGCCCCTAACAAAACCCAGAGCCAGATTCTGTTCCCAAAAAAGCATGACTGTTTATGTATTGTGGATGGATTGATGTCAAGACAAATAGCTTGTAGTTTTTAGTGAACAACTGTGGGGAGCAAAAATATATAACAGAATCTATGACCATATGTACCTATACCAGAAAAAAATCAGCAAAAATTGGCATAGCAAAGTCTAATGTTCTATATTTACTATATAATATATACTTCCTCCGAAGAGACTTTACATTCTTCATACTAAGACTTGCCAGGTGTGAAGCTACTAATTTCTTTCTTCAGTTGTGGAAATTCTCTTTGCAACCAGTTAGTTGTCAGTGGTTACCATCAATTCTCCAAATAACGTTAATGTGTTCTCATTAGCGATATATGTTCCTATTTTTAAGGAAAGCAAGAGAAAGAGGTAGCAGAGAAAGAATGAATAAGAGATCATCCCCTCAGATGTAGAACCTATTAAAACTTACCTTATCCAAAGCAAAATAAAATTTAAATTCAATATGCTTCTCAATGAATAAAATAGGGATCCCCTGCCTGGATTTTCTTTTCTTTTTTTTGGACAGGCAGAGTGGACAGTGAGAGAGAGGGACAGAGAGAAAGGTCTTCCTTTTGCCGTTGGTTGACCCTCCAATGGCCGCCACGGCCAGTGCACTGCGGCCGGTGCACCGCGCTGATCCGATGGCAGGAGCCAGGTGCTTCTCCTGGTCTCCCATGGGGTGCAGGGCTCAAGGACTTGGGCCATCCTCCACTGCACTCCCGGGCCACAGCAGAGAGCTGGCGCCCCGACCGGGACTAGAACCCAGTGTGCCTTTGCCGCAGGCGGAGGATTAGCCTATTGAGCCGTGGCACTGGCTTCTTATTCTAAGTGCTTAGAATTCATAAACAATTTTTCACTAAAAATGATAATTTTAAAATTATTTATAAATTAAATTCAATGCCATTCTAGATTCTTGTTATGTTATTTTCAACATTTATGTAGTTCTGAGATTTTGTGTTTCCTTGCAGTTTTGAACATGAGGCCCTCTTGTGCTTCTCAGTGATCTAGAAGAGGACACTTAACCAGAATTATCACCATCTGTTCAGCTGATAGGCCTGTCATGGGCCGATTATTACTCTTGGTGAGTTCTGTTCTTTCACGTCTAAAACGTGTTTGTGCTGAATCCAAACTAATTATGCAATTTAAATCTGCAAACTGTTCCAAGTTTCTGATAAATAAGAGTGTAGAGCAGGTACAAGTTTTATTCATTCACTGACAGGTGCAGAATGTACTGATAATGCTGCAGGAAAATCAGTTTAAAAGACATAATTATCCAATAAAAATACTGCTAATGAAAGTCTTTTGATATATAAAAACATGTAGTATGTAAATATATTGTATTTGAATCCTTTGGGAGAATGTGTTTTTAAAAGACTGCACCTGCATTCATAGCAATTTTGGAAAAATTAGGAATATTATTCTGTATTTTATAGCATCTTATTGAAATTACTTGACTCTGTAATAAAAGCACCTTAAAATGAAGTATAATATAGAAAACTAAAAATTATCAAAGGTGAAATTTTTGCAACAATTAAAATTTAACATTATCAATTATGTCTACAAGGATTATAAAAGAAGGAAATTTAATTACATTGTTTGTCAGAGTGGGGAGATGCTCATTTGAATAGGAATTTTGTAAAGAATGTAATTACAAGATTTATATTGGAACAAAGAAAGATAGGTACAGGAAGATTACTATTAAGGTAGAAATACTGTGTGTTCATGGCTTTATAAAGAAATCTCTTTTAGACCTCTCTCACTAATGTTCCCTGGCACAGTATCATATTGTCTATCAATGTACTGCTAAGAGAATCTTAGATGCACCTGTAAAGTCTTTCAAGGAGAACAGGAAACAAGTTGATGCTATTTCTCAAAGCTGAGAAAACTCAAGGTGGGCTAAATTGTCTTGAGAAAAATCCAGAATCCTTCCATAGGTTCCAGAAGCCTTACTGAAGAGTAAAGAAAATACATCAACTGTTAAACATTCAGCCTCAATCAAAAGGTGACCTTATGAAAATCCGCAAGTCAAAAATAATACTCAAAATAAGGAAATAAATATAAAACACTTAAGTAATCAATGATCATGCAAAATAATGAGAAGTCAAATAATATATAATCATATTCACTGATTTTAATAAGAAAGGGAATATTTTAACATTCTGTTTATACTACAAAGTATATTGTCATCATCAAGTAGGAATCTTACTTCATGAATAGAATAAATTAATATCAGGGAACTCTTATCCAAATACTCCTGAGAAATGTAGGGACTGTACCAATAATGTATCATTGTACAAACAATGAACAAATAAAAGAGAAGTTAGCAATGTGTTTCAAAATTATGGGCTAGACAAATGCTTTCAAAAAGACAAGAGATTATGCAGATTCAACCCTGTCTCCCAGCTCAATTATTGGTAATGAGATATTAGTAGGTCAAGCATTACTTTTCAATTATGCTAACAGTACAGATTAATAAGAGAGAAGAAAATGGCTATGGAATAACCAACCAAATAAAACTTCACAAAACAATTTATGAAAAGGGACAGGATCTTCAAAGCTAAAGTCCAATAAACTGCTTGGGTTCACAAAGCCTCTCTGATATAGTAAGTGAGGTTATAACAAATATGCCAGCCTGCAGTACTCATGCTAAGATGTGCAAATTACAATGAACTCCATACACCAACCAAGAACTTGCCACTTTAGCTTAAATAACAACAATTCTTTATTCTTGGTTTAGAATATGGCTATATACTTAGGGAGCCGTATCTGAAGAAATTATTGTAACCCTAAGAAGACCCATGAAGCAACCTAATAAACATATGACAAAGAGTGAGAATAAGAATAAAAAGATAATAAAAAGTGTGGATCCACTGCATTGGTAATTTTATAACTAGATTAATTAAAGTTCCTTAAAATTTTTGAGATAATTTAAAGTGTGTTGGGTATGCTTTTTGATGCGACATAAGCTCTGAAATCTGATATAGTACACTCATGACTTAATTACATGTTTGGGAAATCTAATTAAATAACCTTAATCATAATTTAAATAATGGGAAAATATTGCTTTTTTCAATATTGAGAATATTTATGTATTTCAATACTTAAGCAATCAGAAGACAGAATTTAGTAGGTACATAATAATAAAATTTGTGTATTAAGTAGAGTATAAAGAGTTTTAAATGTATCTCATCCTGTGTAAGAGCTGATGGGATATTAATGTTAAGAACAGTACCTGCTAACCACTTATATGCATATATGGTAGATACCATTTCCAGTACCCTATCATGTTTTTACATTGATCCTTTTAACAGCCACATTGTGATTTCTCTATTTTACAGATGAGGAAACTCTACACCAGGAGACTACATGAATTATTCTAGATTACACATCATGTAATCCCAGATACCTGCACTTCAGTTTTTCCCAGACTTTACCATTGTGATATGAACCCACTTGCAACAACTTCACAGCAGAATCACTGATCCATTTAAGTGTGAGTTACTCTCCATAAAGTTGTAATAATGCTACATCTTCCTTGGTTTATATGAAGGTAGAGCATTTATGTAAGTGACAAATGAGCCTTACAGTAAGCTTTCTTAGTGGGTCACAGCTGTACTCTACTCTGCTGAAATCATTGAAGCAAGGTTTCATTTAAAATTCAAATCTTTGGAAGGAAGTCTCAGAAGAAAATGTATTTTCCCAGTCTCATAATTCATGTTTTGAATGAAAATAGTAATGTATGAAATAGACATTTTGAGTTCAAAATCATTTTAAAACATTAAAACGTGTTTCTACCTTCATTTGAAATACCAAGAAATACAGAGACATAGTAGTTCTGAATCATTTAATTTTCTTTGCAAAGTTCAGCTCTGTCCATTTAATTGTCTTTTATAGCTGCAGACAAGAGGAAAGGTGTATTCAATAACTAAAGATTATGATTCTGGAAAGAACTAGACTTGTGCTCTCTGTTGTAGCCTATTGCACAGATCTCTATCCTACCATTACAGTCTTATTAGCATTTAATGATCAGCTGCTGCTTCAAGAATGAAGTAGAACTAGGGAGCCTGTTGGCCGGCGCCACAGCTCACTACAGCTCACTAGGCTAATCCTCCGCCTAGCGGCGCCGGCACACCGGGTTCTAGTCCTGGTCAGGGCGCCGGATTCCGTCCCGGTTGCCTCTCTTCCAGGCCAGCTCTCTGCTGTGGCCAGGGAGTGCAGTGGAGGATGGTCCAAGTACTTGGGCCCTGCACCCTCATGGGAGACCAGGAGAAGTACATGGCTCCTGCCATCGGATCAGCGCGGTGCGCTGGCCGCAGCGCGCCGGCTGCAGCAGCTATTGGAGGGTGAACCAACGGCCAACAGCAAAGGAAGACCTTTCTCTCTGTCTCTCTCTCTCACTGTCCACTCTGCCTGTCAAAAAAAAAAACAAAAAACAAAACAAAAAAAAAAACTAGGGAGCCTGTTGAAATATTGTTTCTTAAATATCTGGTCCACTATACCACAAAGCTATTCTAGTTTTCTAAGTAGAAAAATATTTAGATACTATTTATCTAAATAAATAAATAAATTACCTAAATACAAATGCAAAAAAAAAAAAAAAACAGATTTAAATTCTAAGCTGGTCTCCTAACCTAATGGTTTCAAAGTTGATCACTTTAACAGCCTATGTCCAAATTCCACAGAATCAACGTGAAATGAGTCCTATTCTTACTTTCATTTTCCAATTGTCCTCTAGTCCCAGAGAAAAATATGTCATCCTTCTTTGCAATGCTGCTTTCAACATATATTTATGTTCTTTGACTTCATTCAGGACACTTTTTAACCTTGTTCCTCTAATTTATCCCTCTCTGCATTTTATTAATTTATATAAGGATAACAAGATGTCAGAAAGGTGTGTTCATACACAGTGAATCCTCATAACAATCTTAAAGCAAGAAATACTACCAGCTCCTTCAATTCTAAATCAAGTATATCTGTTCATCTATTTCCTAAGCTCTGTAGAGACAAAAACCAACAGAGGGAAACCTTAGTTCTATACATGCTTTGTATTATCATTTCCAAACCCTGTTTGAAGCTCTTATCTGTTGCCCTCTCTCTTTTGCACTATCATTACTGACTTTCTGCTCACAAGAACAGAATTCCTGGTATATTACCTGTAACCACCCATTCCATTTCTGGTGTCACAAGCTGATGGCAAAGTGTGTGATGATGGCTTATTTAGCAGCCTACTTTCATCTTCAGCCACTCCCCAGCCACACTCCAACCCACTTCCACAGCCACACCCTGAACCTTAGCACAACTCAAATCTGCTATACTCACAAAATCTTTCATTCACTTATGTCTATCCGGAGCCTTCGCTCTTTGTAAGTCGTTCTACCAACAGCCACATCACAGTCTGCAATTTCTCAACCACATCATTTGTTACAAATCTGTCAACTTTGCCTGGATTCACTCCTTTCCCTACCTAGCCTTGACCTACAACCTAGCACTTTATGCTGCATAACTCTCTTGTCACACCATTTCCCATCTGGATAAGAAAGCCCTTGGAGCAACCGTCATGCATCTTTACATAGCATGTCTTCCACTTAGACGGTATCCAAAATTTTCACATTTCCCAGAAAACCCTTACACAGCCACACCCTCCCTCAACCTCAGCAAATTAACTGCTATACATAATTGTTTATGTCTATATAATTTTACCTATGTATTACAGGAGGTCTTCTCTGCTCCTATGCCAAGTAAATCTTCCCAATCCCAACTCTGAATTAACTTACCTTTTTGTCTTAACCTTGATTATCTCCAAACTGGAGCTTGAATAAAAAAATATAATGTAGGTAGTTTATTAAGATTGTGATCCTAGAGAGAGAGTAAGAACAGGGTGATGAAATGGTATAAGGAAAACAAACACAGAGATATGTTTTTTAATTGATCACCTCAACAAACTATTTTTTATTGTTAATGCATAATCATCTTGAAAACCTTAAGAGATAAAAGTGTCCACACAGTAATGGATGAACCCTGAGGGTACTATGCTAACTGAAATAAGATAATATTATATTATCACACAATACTGTATAATTCCTCTTATATGAGATACTTAATGTTGTCAAAATCATAGAGACAGAAAATAGAGTTGTGATTGCAAAAGGCTATGGAGGGGAGAACCTGAGAGTTCTTTAACGGGTAGAGTTTCATGATGATGAAATAATTACAGAATAAATGACGGTGACAGTTTGCATGCTATTATGAATATATTTAATTGCATTGAATTGTACACTTAAAAGGGATTAAGAGGGTAAATTCTGTTATATATGTTTTGCCACAATTAAAATAGTAAGTTGAATGTGCACATTAAATATTTCATAGTTTCTGTTAGTTGGGATCTGGGCAGTAATTAGCTGTATACTCTGAATCAGGATCTCTCACCAGTATTCCTTCGAGGTTCAAATGAGACAGAATCTGCTTTCAAGATCATTCAGTGTTGGCAAGATTCACTTCCATGTGGATTGCTGGATTGAGGGCCTCAGGTCCTGGCTTATTCCTGACAGAAACCACCTTCAACTTCTTGTCTTACAGACCTCTCTAACATGGTAACTGGCTTTATAAACATCAGAAGCAGAGATAATATGTCAACAAGAAGGAAGATACAATTATTTAAAATATAATAATGAAGGTAACCTCTCACCATTTTTGTTGTAATCTATGAGAAGAAAATCACTAGACCAGTGCACAATCACTTATAAAATAGCGAACAAAGGTATGAATGCTAGGAGTTGGGATTATTGGAAACGTAGCTATTTCACATCACATCTTCCTAACGTCTCACCAGTTCTCCAACCTTTACTGTAATCATGCCAAACTGCAAATTAACATCACAAAATGGGCAAAACGGATCATAGAATTTTATATTTTTATAAGTGTAATTCTTTTTATTCTGAATGGCCACTCCATAGTTTACGTAAGCACTGCCTATTTTGTCTTTATTTAATTACTCCTAGTTTAATTTAAATATCCTGCCTCTGTACTCTCACAGGCCTCTGTTTAAATAAGTAAAGTTGCTCTAAAATCTATAATCTATTGCTGATTTATGTATTATCTTATTCCATAAACTATTAATTCCCTGTTTCTCATGTCCTAAGTACAATGTGTGACCCTCAACACAATGTCTGAAACACTGTGGTTTCTTATTAATATTTCTTGAGTAAATGAACGAATGAATATTGTTATTTTCCTTTCATGGATTATTAAATTTGCTCTCAAAAGAAATTAAAGGGGTTACTCAAGATCCCAAAGTTTATAAACTAGAAAGCCAATTTTCACACAGGTGCTTTTTAATCCCTGTTTAAAGAGGTGGATACTGCCTTTGTGTGTTATTTCTATTATTGACTTGTTACTTTTACTATCATCATTACTTTTTTTATTTTACTTCCATGATTCTTCTTCCATTACACATAAATGACTTAAAGTTTTCTGTAATTTATTGGAGTTAGGAGGATCTTAAGAAGGCATTTAGTTTACCTTGATGATCTTTTCACTTACATATTAATTTGCCTTTTACACTTATTACCAAATACCCTTAATATTTCATTATTTGAACTTCCTGAAAGTTTCTTTCAGTCCCAGTCTTTCATCTTTCATCTTCAACATTTTGTTGATTCCTTTGCTAAACTGCCTAGTAGATGTGTATGTGCATAGTGCTGCTTCTATCATACTTTTTCTTTTGATTCCATTTGACTCTACTTAAAGGACTCTTTTCTGTTAAGGTTAGTACTCTTCCCACCTCTCCAGTCATACTCTTTCTCTACCAATGAATAGTTCCCACTTAATCTGTTGTAAGCTTATTTCCGAAATTCAGTCCTCAGGTCACTTTCATCTCAACCCAAGGCTTAAACTAGATTTATTTATTTATTTATTTGAAAGTCAGAGTTACACAGAGAGAGGAGAGGCAGAGAGAGAAGTCCTCCATCTGCTGGTTCATTCCCCACTGGCCACAACAGCTGGAGCTGTGCCGATTGGAAGCCAGTAGCCAGGAGCTTCTTCTGGGTCTCCCAAACAGGTGCAGGGGCCCAAGGACTTGGGCCATCCTCTACTGCTTTCCCAGGCCACAGCAGAGACCTGGATGGGAAGAGGAGCAGCTGGGACTAGAACTGGCGCTCATATGGGATGCTGGCACTTCAGGCCAGGGCTTAACCCACTGTGCCACAGTGCTGGCCTCTTAAACTAGATTTTTAATAATGATTTACTCACTTATATTAATAATATCCAATTTCAAAATTATATTTCATATTTATAATTGCATAAAAGACTCTATGAGAATGTCTTATTATACACTTAAATCCAACTAAAATCTTCCATTTCTTTCAGCTTCAGTCCTACCAATAACCTTATCTCTTTTCTTTCCCAGCTAACCATCTTGATTTCATTCTGTCTCAATGGATAGCCATTTTGGGGTTCTAACCTCTTGAAGCATGGACTTTTGAATCATAAAAGCCTTGCTTTGTTCAGAATTCTAAGAAACAAGAGCAGCATCTCTTCCTAGATAAATCATTTGTCATTCACCTTCACTGAGTTATCAATTTGTACAAGATAGCATCATATTTTTTAGGCCTGTCACTCAAAGTTGGCTTTTCAGAACCTATCTTGATCTTGGTGATACTGGACAGTAATTAGATATGGGCTCTGAAGACTGATTTCTTTGTTTCAAATCTCAGCTCATTGTGTGAATTTGAGAAAATTGCTTAATTTTTCGATGCCTCTATGTTTTATCTGAAAATGGGTGTATAGAAGGGGGAAACAGGAAGCAGGTGTTCTAATTTTTTCAATGAACTGTTTGATTAAGTGAGTTAAAATACATATCTAGCTTATAATAGCTGCACAATAAATGGTAGCTATTATTAGTTTCTAAAATGCAGTTTCCACGCCAGGAGTCAAGTTTACTCACTGCCTTGTAAATTTCCTTGATTGACTTCAGCTTTGTTGACTTTTCTGGTATAATCACCTGCAACATTTTATAGTGCACAACCATCCCCTTAAATAATCAAATTCTAATTACTCTACAATGTCATAATCTTATCCTACCTCCTCCTTGAAGTCTTAGCTATTTTATTTGAGCTTCCTCCTCTGAAATCCTTTAAGAGGTAAAGGTATTGCTGTAATCACTCAGTTGACTTATCAGATACTTTCTTTTTTTGTTGTTGTTGCTAATGCTTCAGGACTGTGTCATTTTTCTCTCCAGCCAGAGGCTAACCTTGAAAACAAGAGGAAATATATCTTTTCTTTATTCCTTTCAGTAATTTATATTTACTGAGAGGTGTTAGTTGTACGTTTGTTGAATTTCAACAAGATTTGAACATAGAGAGGGATGCCTTCCTTGTTAGCAGACATATATTAGTGACATAAACTGTGTCAAATTCATTCTTCCAGGTTTCCAAAATCATTAAGATATTCAAGGACAAATGATAGTAATTTTTTCTTGTGAGATCATTATCTTTCAAGAGAAACACTTTCTACAGAGCAAGAAGAATAACTATGACTTTTGCCTTCTTACAGGTCAGAAATTAAGAAACTAGCTGACTTCTTAAGTTAAAACCAAATCAGTATCAACATGTCTACATAAACAACTGGAACTAGTTTGTACATAGTAATTAGCTTTGAACTTATCACAAGTGTGTCCCTTTGGGCACTTCCTGCACCTGTTCAGAAATAAGCTCCTATTGGAAAGACATCTTTTAAATTACTGAGAAATGTAACTATTGAGCCTATTATAATGTTTCTCTCTCATAGTAATAAAGCCCCAACTGTGGCTTGAATGTTTATCACGTTTCCCAATAGTATATTTCAAGTTCAACATAACCAGAATATAAATGTGAAAAGATTATTTGAAGGATTGAGAATATGCTGACAATTTGATACACTAGAGTGTCAAATATTAATAATTTGAATAATTATCTTAGGTTATTTTTGTACATTTTTGTAAACTTGTACTTCCTTGGAGATATTTATATGAAAATTATTTTAGTTTTAAAGCCATACAGGCTGTTGTATAATATTCATAATCCAATAAGTAATATTTTTTCATAGGACTTCACCATTTTTATTCACCTTTCATCATTTCCTTAGAGTTTTATAGGGTATTAATAGTAGTAACGAACACTTATATAGAGGCTAGTATGTAATTCCACAGTAGTCTTTCTTTCTTTCTAAGAGCCTTTCATATATTAACATTACTAGTAGTCAATATTCTGTTCGCTACGATAAATAAACCACACAAAATTACAGTGCTATTGTCTCAATTTTATTGTTTCATATATGTAATAAACTTTATTGAACATTGACAATGTAAGATCACTGTCCGTGTATTTATTTCTCTTTTCCCCAAATATCCCAATTATTTTATCATTTATATTTCTTTTAATTTTTTAAATTTTTATTTGAAAGTTAGAGAGAGAGAGAGATCAGTACAGATCTTATATCTGCAAGCTCACTTCCCAAATGCTTGCAATATCCAAGGCTAGGCAAGTCCAAAACCAGGAGCCTGGAATTCATTCCAAATTTCCAACATGAGTGATTATCACTGTGTGCCTTCTGGGGTGTGCATTAGCAGGACAGGATAATCAGAAGTAGAGATGGGACCTGAATCTAAGTACTCTGTTAAGGGGTAAGGGCTCACAAATATCATCTTAACCACTGCAACAAATGCCAGCCCCTTTTGTTCACCTTGCTATATTTTGAAAGTTCTAAAAGTCTGGAATATTATCTATTATGAAAGGACTTCAGAAATTTCATGCACAAACGGAAATAGAAGGTAATATATATTCATTTTCTATAAGGTTTTTAAGACCCTTCATATAGGTATACATACATATATTTATGTGTACAGATACACATACAGATACATGCATTCATTAAATACACTTCCAAGATTGATTTTGATATGCAGTTAGGGGCCGGCACAGTGTTGTAGTGGGTAAAGCCTCTGCCTGCAGTGCCAGCATGCTTTATGGGCACCAGTTCGAGTCCCAGCTGTTCCCTTTCCCATCCAGGTCTCTGCTGTGGCCTGGGAAAGCAATGGAAGATGGCCCAAGTCCTTGGGCCCCTGCACCCAGGTGGGAGACCTGGAAGAAGCTCTGGCTCCTGACTGGATCAGTGTAGCTCTGGCCATTACAGCTTATTAGGGAGTGAACCAGCAAGTGGAAGACCTCTCTCTCTCTCTGCCTCTCCTTCTTTCTGTGTGTAACTCTTTCAAATAAATAAATAAATCTTTAAAAAAAAGAAATGCAGTTAAATTGTTTGATTTATTTGCCTCTTGCCCACACGTTGCTCCAGTTATTCTTTAAAAAAAAGATTTATTATTCACAAGAAGGTCAGAGTTACAAAGAGGGAGAGACAGAGAGAGATCTTCCACCCACTGATTCATTTCTCAGATAGCTGAAGCTGCCAGAGTTGAGTCAGACTGAACCCAGGATCCAGAGGCATCATCGAGGTCTCTCTCATGACTTCAGGGGCCCAAGCACTTCAACCATCTTCTGCTACATTTCCCAGGCCATTAGTCTGGAGCTGGATCGGAAGTGGTGCAGCCAAGGAAGGAAGTGGTGTCCATACCAGATGTCAGCTGCATAGGTGGTAGCTTTCCCATCTATGCCACAATGCTGGCTTCTGCATCCATTCTTTTCTCTTAAGCATCACTGCCGTGACACACTGTTTCTCTTGCTCTTCCTGCAGAGTTCTTCCTTCCCCATTCACCTTCCCCATTCACCTTCACCATTCACCTTCCCCATTCACTTGAATAAACACTCAAGCCTATTCACCCATTTTCTTCATGATGTCTATAAATATTTCCACTCCCATACTCTCTCTCCTTTGATATCCCACACTTATTCTCACTACATGACCTCTGTGAGGATTAGGAGATATACTACTGGGTGGCATTTAACATTCTGTCTAAGACTTAAAGACAAATTTTTGTTGGTTGTTTGATTGACCAATAAGCGCAATTGTTTTTATTTTCTCATATTACTATTTCACAGCCAGCAAAGTTTCAATTATTATTATTACAGAGTATTCCAAGAGAGAATAGGGATTCCAACAGTGTATTCCAAGAGAGAATAGGTCAATAGAAATAGCATACCTTTATTTGCCTCACATGTATGTCAAATTAACTGACAATTATTTTTAAAAGATATTCTCTTAAAATATATCTTGCATGGGTAAGATGCTTCAGTATTGTTTCATAAATTATTTCTCCCATGTATATACAAGATAATCAAACATTTTATATGTGTAAGTTTTACTTTAAAAAATGTTTTCCCAAGTTTCACCATTACAGAGGTTTTCTTTTCTCTAGGTGAGTCATTTTTACATAATGATTTATAATCATCTTTTACAGAGTCCCTTAAAATCTGAATCACTTTTATATGAATAATTTTGAAGGGAAAAACACTTTTGTGCAGTTCTCATCAAGTGTAAATAGATTCCAAGTGGTTCTTAAGATATGTGGCTTTGACATCATTTTTAGAAATAGAAGAACTAAGGGAAAATATAAAAAAAAACTTCAGTGTGCTAATGCTTGCCATGTACATGTACTTATTGGTGCTACACCACAGAATCTTAATATAAACTGTTTTTGCTATTTCTGAAAATACCCCTTTGTTATAAAAAGTCTATAGACTAGTGTCTGCTAATACTAGCTGATAGAATTAAAAAGGGAGAGAATGATCCATCAAGGGAAGCAGAATACACAGCAGACTCATAGAATGGCAGATGTCCTAAATAGCACTCTGGCCTCAGAATCAGCCCTTAAGGCATTCAGATATGGCTGAAGAGCCCATTAGAGTATTTTAGGCATGGAAAGCCAAGACAGCCTGGAACAAAAAAAAAAAAAAAAAAAAAAGAAGAAGAAGACCTAAATGGAAGATCTCTGCGAGTGAGATCCCAGTGGAAAGAACAGGGCCATCAAAGAAGGTGGTGCCTTTCTCTGAAGGGAGGAGAGAACTTCCACTTTGACTATGACCCTGTCGGAATAAGATCAAAGTCGGTGAATGCAAAAGGCTTCCATAGCCCTGGCAACTCATGACTAGAGCCTAGGGAGATTTCTGATGCCATAAACAAGAGTGTTGAATTGTTAAGTCAGCAACGGGAGTCACTGTGTACTTACTTCTTATGTGGGATCTGTCCTTAGTGTGTTGTCCAATGTGAAGTAATGCTATAACTAGTACTGAAACAGTATTTTACACTTTGTATTTCTGTGTGGGTGCAAACTGATGAAATCTTTACTTAATATATACTGAATTGATTTTCTGTATATAAAGATAATTGAAAATGAATCTTGATGTGAATGGAATGGGAGAGGTAGTGGGAGATGGGAGGGGTGTGAGAGGGAGGGAAATTATGGAGGGGGGAGCCATTGTAATCCATTAACTATACTTTGGAGATTTATATTTACTAAATAAAAAATAAATTAAAAAATAAAAAGTCTATAGAACTAGTTGAAGGGAATAGCAGACTTCTTAGCATGAAGTACTCTGACAGTAATTAAATGCTGTGTGGAACATTCACTGCTTTGCACTAGTGACAGAGCTATGTCACTTCTGTTTCCATTCTAGTCTTGAGTCACATAGGTAGAAGCAGAGAGTGACAGACTGCAGTCCATGTGCCAAATTCCTTCCTTCCCTACTTGTTGCAAATACTGTTTTATAAGAACACAGATTCATCTACTCATTTACATACTATTTGCAGCCACTTTTATAAGCCAGAGCAGAATCATGTAGTTCAATAGAGACTGTACAACGACTGTATAACCTACAACCATCTAAAATACTTACTATCTGGACCATTATGCAGAAGGTATACCACAGAAACTATGTTATGGGGGTCGGTGTTCTGGAGTAGCAGGTAAAGCCACCAGCTGCAATGCTAGCATCTCATAGGAGTGCTGGTTCATGTTTAGGGTGCTCCACTTCTGATCCAGCTTTCCGCCATGGCCTTGGAAAAGCAGCAGAAGATGGCCTAAGTACCTGGGCCCCTGCCACCCATGTGGGAGAACTGGAAGGACCTCCTAGCTTCAGCCTAGCTCAGCCCTGGCCGTTGTGACCATCTGGATAGTGAATCAGCAGATGGCAGAGTTATCTCTCTCTGTCTCTCTCTCTCCCTCTCTCTGTAACTCTGACTTTCAAATAACTAAATAAATATTGTTTTTAAAAAAGAAAGCATGCTAGGTAAATTTCTTAACTGTGTCTTACCTTATTAACACTTGCCAATCTTTCCTCTTATCAATGGATATGAAGAATCAACAAAAATGACAATGGGACCGAAATAGTGCTTATGGAATGAGTTAATCAGTAATCCTTGTCAAATACATGTAGCTGCTGTTACAACTTCCACTAGCATTACTATTGTTGGTGAAATTTGTTATGCACCAAGTTCCTTATTTGCAGTATCTAATTTAGTCCACCCAGAAATAAAACCTTAGGAGATAATTACTATTATAATCTTAAGTTCTGAAATGATGAAACTGCAGAGCAGAGAGTTGACATAACTTGTGTACAGGTAGATACTGAGGGATAGGCAGAACAGGTATAGGAACCTGAACCTGTTCAAATCTACAATTCTTATTCTAAACCCTGTTTACCAGCCAACTTTAGGGACTGGGAAGAAACTAAAGAAATACAGAAAACTAAACTTCTGCCTGACTGCAGCAAGCTTCATAAACATATCTCTTGGTGCAAAAGACAAAACATACACATTCTTTTTTTTAAAGATTTATTTATTTTACTTGAAAGTCAAGACACAGTTACATAGAGAGAGAAGGAGAGGCAGAGAAAGAGAGAGAGAGAGACAAAACATACACATTCTTTTTTTTAAAAGATTTATTTATTTTACTTGAAAGTCAAGACACAGTTACATAGAGAGAGAAGGAGAGGCAGAGAAAGAGAGAGAGAGAGATAGAGAGAGAGAGAGAGAGAGAGATAATCTTCCATCCGCTGCTTTACTCCCCAGATGGCCACAACGGCCGGAGCTGCACCGATCCGAAGCCAGGAGCCAGGAGCTTCTTCCAGGTCTCCCACATGGGTGCAGGGGCCCAAGAACTTGGGCCCTGTTCTACTACTTTCCCAGGCTATAGCATAGAGCTGGATCAGAAGTGGAGCAGCTGGGTCTGGAACCGGCACCCATATGTGATGTCAGCACTGCAGGTGGCGGCTTTATCTGTTACAACACAGCATTGGCCCCAAAACATACACATTCGAATAGATATTTACATAATGACAATATAGACACTATTGGTACTGAGCTTTGCTATCCAATACTTATTATAAATGAAGAGAAGAGGCCGGTGCCGCTGCTCACTAGGCTAAACCTCCGCCTTGGGGCGCCGGCACACCGGGTTCTAGTCGCGGTCGGGGCGCCGGATTCTGTCCCAGTTGCCCCTCTTCCAGGCCAGCTTTCTGCTGTGGCCAGGGAGTGCAGTGGAGGATGGCCCAAGTGCTTGGGCCCTGCACCCCATGGGAGACCAGGAAAAGCACCTGGCTCCTGCCATGGGATCAGCGCAGTGCGCCGGCTGCAGTGCGCCGGCCGTGGCGTCGATTGGAGGGTGAACCAACAGCAAAGGAAGACCTTTCTCTCTGTCTCTCTCTCTCACTGTCCACTCTGCCTGTCAAAAAATTTTAAAAAAATGAAGAGAAGAAAGGTTAGAACACTTGTTCAAGGTCACACAGTAAAATAACAGCAGGATCTCTGCTTAATCACTCTGAATGCTCTGCCCAACAGTTAACAAACAATTCTCACACAATTTCAAATAACTTCCAAATTCTTTAATATGAGCAGACATCCAAGGGATTAGACACCTAAGGAAATAGTCTAGCTTTAAAACAAGCAAATAAAAAGGAAGTAATAATAGAGACTGAAGAAAAAATTTTAAATATGTACAATTATCCAATGGGGGAAATTAAAACCAAGTTGTTTTATTTATGAAATATGGTCAGTTAGAGACAAAACAAATAAGAGCATTAAAAAAAAAGCTGTTGAACTCCAAATGGTCATCAGGCAAGACTTCCAGCCCATTCCACTGGACGACCTGAGCAGCCCTCTGGACCAAGCAGCACAGTCTTTCCAAGGCCACTCTTGCACACCATAAGACAGGTAGCAAGAGGAAATACCCAAATCCCCCTTGACGCCCACATGCCAGCTTCGAAGAAGTTACAGAAAACAGAACTCCATCCATAATCCCAAAGAAGAATTTTGGGTATTACCTCTTGAGGGGAAAATATTAGGCAGAAAGTCAATTATGAGCTTATGTGTGTGTGACATAAAGGCCTAATGTGTCCAGCATATGCATCTGCATCTCAGTCATCCTGACAATGTTTCACGGACAGCCTGGCCTTTACATCCTGCCCTGCCCCCTTCTACCTGATAACCTGCCAGGTACAGTCCTAACGCCCACTACATGTTTCCAAGGCCAAAGAAAATGAACACACCACCAAATTGCTTGGATACGAACAGTGAAGATGGAGGCCATCGAAACATGTCCACACTCTCTATCTCCTTTCTGACATCCTGCACTGCCTCTGAGCTTTCTGAGTGAGAAAGTGAACACCATCAGCAGGTCTTCAGTGCTATGACCATATCATCTGCATCATTTTACATTTACACCAGTAATGCATGAGGATTTCAACTTGTTTTATAATGGACATTGGATATAAAGTGGTATTTCACTATGATTGCTACTTGCATTCGCCTAATGATAAGTAATGTTGACAACCTTGTGTGGTAATTAGCCATTTGTAAATCTTCTTTGTAAGAATGTCTATTTATTTCTCCTTTTTGGAATATGGTTTATTGCTTTTTATTTGTAAGATTTTCTTATATATCATATATTGCCAATAATACTCTCTATGCAATATAAATCTTTTTCATCATGTTGAAAAAAAAGAAATATAGTCAGTATGGAAATTTTTAAGAGAATGATATTCAATGCACAAGAAATAATTTTTGGAAAATAAAAAATATGAAAGTAAAAATAAGTTCAGGGGGACAATTAATAATAGAAATCAGGAAATGAAAATAAAAATGTAATAATATTTCAAGATTAGAACACTCAACATGGACTAAAAGTGCTGGAAATTATCAACTAAATAGACAAAACAATTTTTCACCACTGAAGGACACCAATTTACAAAATGAACAGGGCTCACTAAATGATTCATATGCTCATGGTAAAAGGGCCTGTATTAAGAAACATACCATGAAGATTAACAAAAATAGACACAAATAGAACTGGATATGTTCTAGAGAGAAATAAATGAATTTACATTTAAAATATCTTACGCCAAAACAATTCATGATTTGCTAACAGCATCAGAAACTTGAAGAAAATGGAGCAAGGTGTTCTTTATGTTGCTACATCAATTGTAAATTCTGAGATTAGTGTTCAGTCTTTCCACCAAGAGCGTCATACAGCCAGTTTCTCTTTATGTACCTAGCGACTTTCTCTTGGCTATTTTAATCATATTTTCTTTGTTACATAAAGTTTTATCTGTCATTTCTTCATGTTTTATTATGCTTTCTTACCCAGTATATATTCTTTTTGTCCCATTTTGATCATTACATACTGCAGTTTACTTTAATAGTAGTAAGGTCAACCCTATTCTTCAATTTTGTATGTATCTCTTTTAGAGCTTTGCCACCTCATGATTTTTTAAACAGTCTGGTTATTTTATTTTAGAAGCATGTCTTATGAATAACACAAATATTTAAATATACATGAACATATATTTCTCTATCAATAGAAAAATTTAAAAGTATCCATGATAGCTCACATATCGACCCAACTTCCACTGTGAAAAAGATAAGAACTTGACAACAGTAACTTTATATTTTGTAATAGACTGTTACCATTAACATATTTTTAAGAATAAAAAATATCCTTGGAAAAATTTTTAGAAGGTGAAGAAAAGAACTAATGTTGTTTTATGGTAATGATTTTAGAACTAATGAGGATGCATTATACATTGGGAATTGTTGGAGAGTGTAGCAATTCTTGCTAGGGAGCCATTGTCATAGCTTAATGAATAGATAATGGCCTTATCCACGTGAGCAATGACAAATTGAATAAGAGGCCAGAGGAGATGGAAATGGGAGACTGACCAAGGTGAAGGTGGGTTTCTATCTTGAGTAACTGCAGAATGGTAATAGCACTAATTATCACAGAAGTAAAAGAGAAATAGAGTGTTTGTTCATATATTGATTTAATGTGCCTCAGGAAATAGAACTCTATCTTAGGGTTTCAAATGTACCTGTATCTCAGCCCTTAGACCCCAATATTCATGAATGTTCAAGTTCCCTATCTTAAATGGTGAAGAACTGAAGAACTGACATATAATCTATATACATACATACATATATATACACACACATATATATATATACATATATTTATCTTCCCCAATACTTTACTTTTTGTTTTTAAAAAGATTTATTTATTTATTTGAAAGCCAGAATTACAGAGGGGCAGATGCAGTATTAGAGAGAGAGAGAGAGATTGCTCTTCCATCTGCTGGTTTAACTGCTGGTTCACTCCCTGAATGGCCACAACGGCCGAAGCTGGGCTGACCCACAGGTCTCCCACATGGGTACAGGGGCCCAAGAACATAAGTCATCCTCTGCAGCTTTACCAGGCCAATAACAGGGAGCTAGATAGGAAGTGATGACACCAGGACTGGAACGGTGCCCATATGAGATGCCAGCACTGCTTTACCTGCTATGCCACAGAACCAGCCCCCTCCCCTATACTTTAAATCAGATTAGTTATAATATCTAAGACAATGTAAGTGCTATGTAAATAGTTGCTATACTATATTGTTTAGGGAATAAAGATAAGGGGGTGGGAGGAGTCCGTATATATTCAGTACAGATGCAAATTTTCTGTCTAGATGTTTTCAATCCACATTTAATGAATCCTCAGATGTGAAACCCATGGCTACGGAAGGCCAGCTGTAGAGGCTAGCAAAGCAGCAAGACATTCTCAAGGTTACATTTTGCTCTGATCCTGCCTGGACTTAGTCTATGGATTCAGTAACTAGACTTTTGCCCAATTGATCCTGGTACCTAGTAACCATCAGGGATCAAGTTCCCCTTGAATTTTTCTTCAAGTCCAGTGACAAAGACGCTACTTCTAATCATACAGTCTATTGAAAGTTTATGCCAACTTTTAATCCTTGCTGTGGCATGAATGTTTGTGTCTGCACCCAAATTCATCTATTGAAATCCAAACCCCAAAGGTGATGGTATCAAGTGGTTATGATTTTAGGTGATGAGTGGTCATAAAGTAGAGGCCTCCGGAGAGGCCTGGGGGAGCTTGTCTGCTCCTCATGCCATGTGAGGATACAGTGATGAATTGCCATTTAAGAACCAGGAAAAGGGCCCTCATTCATCCTGAATCTGCCAGTAGCTTGATCTTGGACTCTTCAGTCTCCAGAAAGAGAAGAAATTAATTTTTGTTGCATGTAAGTCACAGTGGTATTTTACTATAGATGCCCACATAAATTAAGACAATCCCCTTAATCCTAACTTCTCATTTTATGGATCATTCACTATCTCCTACCCGATAGCAGTTAAGATTCTTAGATGCAAGCATCAAAAGGTAATTTCAGGGTCCCACACTGTGTCGTAGCAGGCCAGCATTCCATATGGGCACTGGTTCAAGTCCTGTCTGCTTTGCTTCTAATCCAGCTCTCTCCTATGCCCTGGGAAAGCAGTAGAAGATGGCCCAAGTCTTTGGGTCCCTGTACCTGTGGGAGACCTGGACAAAGCTCCTGGCTCCTGGCTTCCGATCGGCACAACTCCAGCCACTGCAGCCAACTGGGGATTGAACCAGCAGATGGAAGATTTCTCTCTCTCTCTCTCTCTCTCTCTCTGCCTCTCCTTCTCTCTCTGTGTAACTCTGACTTTCAAATAAATAAATAAATAAATAATCTTTTTGAAAAAAGAGTAATTACCATACAAGTAAAGAATAGGGATTTTTACAAACTAACATGCTGAAATACCAATACAAACTACAATGAATAAATAGGGAAGCTAGAAAAACAGTCTTGGCAGAGAGTCAGACCACAAGAAATGCTGGTCAATGAGAACTACAATCAAGATAGAAGAAAGCCTTGGTTAGAAACCAGCTTTCTGTTCTCACTAGCCTGATGCTGCACATCACTATGGCCACTAAAGCAGAGACTTTAACCATCACTCCAGCCAGGATGCTGGAGTGCTACTACTACTATAATGGATACTACTACTCACTGTAGTGGATAATATGTATAGGGACCAGCATTATTGCCTTTGGGTTTGAACTTCCTGACAGGAGTGTTCTGTTCAGTGAGCCCAGGTCATCTATTCATGCCTTTGATGTCAGGTACAAAAATAGAAATGATCACCCCTCCTTGGCTTCCTTAATGAAGGGAAGTCACTGTTTCTCACTAAATTAGTCAATAAATACTTGATGAATGTATACTGTGTGTCAGTTCTAGGCACTGGGATACAGTAATGAATAAAACATGTAAAAATCCCTATTCTTGTATGGTACTAGTGCAAGAACATGTTTGGCGTGCATTTGCCTGAAGCTTGTTTATCAGTCCACAATGAATCCAGGTTAGCAAAGATCCCAACTCTAGACAAGCGATAGATTGATTTTCTGAAGTCTGTATTTTCTTAAGAATTTAGACCAGCTGCAGAGTTTGAGATATTAATACCATATAAATCCTAAAACTTTGGAAAATCTGAAAGGCAGTTAAGCCTCCCCCCTCCCCCACTTAATTTCTCAGATCTTCATTTTCAACAAGCTTAGCTCCGTTGACTCCTTATTTCATGCTTCTGCTTAAATTGTGTGATATGACTGAATTTTGAACCAGTCAGCAGTATTCTTCTTGAATCTTTGATAACTTTTTATTCTAATTTCACATACATTGGCACATCTTCAAATATTCTAGAAACAACTGCTACTATACATTTGGGTTCAAATCTAGGGTTTCCTGTGGGAGAAACTCCCACCTTCAGACATCTCTCACCTGGTCTTCCAGTTGGAAAGAAAAACGCAATTGGTTTGTTAATCAATTCAGAGCACTCAGTATCTTTTACACACATACAAAAATAAGGCTTTGTGTTTGTTAGTTTCTTTCTTTTTTTTTTTTTTTTTTTTTTTTTTTGGACAGGCAGAATGGACAGCGAGAGAGAGACAGAGAGAAAGGTCTTCCTTCCTTTTCCGTTGGCTCACCCCCCAGTGGCTGCTGCAGCTGGTGCACTACAGCCAGCTTGTGTTTGTTTCTAATCCTAGCACCTTGAAACACAAAACTGGGAAGCTGAAGGACATGACCCTGAAATCCATAATTTGCAATGAAGCATCCCATGGAAGCAATATAATGACTGGGACTAAAGACTAATTACATCTTAGTAATAACACACCAGGTACCTAAGAATTAAGTGGCTTCTAGAATATGAACTCAAGCTGTATGAATATCTCTTCTATATGGGAGAAAACATTCCAACTTCAAACAAACAACTCAATTTACAAATGAATTTCAGGAAGGCAGTCTTTTGCCATTCTTCATTTCAAGACTGCCTTTACAAAGGGCCTTATGTGACTACCAAACCTTCAAAAGAAGAAAATGAATGTTTTCCAGTTCTGATGTTCAAATGACATCAGAGACTCAAACTGACTAAGCTATGTGGTGGAAGAAAATTTCAGTCTCCTAGGAAACCTGCATGAACCAGAGTGGTCATCCGTTTTCATGCTGAAGAAATATCCACACACTTCAGATTTTCTCCTGTGGTAAAACATTATTCAGAAAACCTTAGCAGCCAACTAAAAAATTAAGATATAATGTTAAGATAATTAATTCATTTAATAACAAATTTGGAGCATCAGCTAAAGGTTAAGCACTATTCTGATTGGGTGTATAACATTAAGAAAACTGACCAAGCCCTTGCTTTCTGGAGCTGACAATCTTACGGGAGAACAGTTATAAGAGGAAAGATAAAATATCTGGATAATAATGTCATTCACTTTTCAAGAGCCAAGAGCCATAAGTTAGAGGTACCATGTTGGGTATGGCAGAGTGGGTGACACTGGGGCAGAGACTTCTGAAATGATTAAGGAAGCCAGGGAGCAAGCCAAGTAGGTATCCAAGGGGCACAGTGAGAATAGGACATGTGAAACCTCCAGGGTAGGTGGGTTATGTGGTTTGACACCTTTAAGGTATTGAAATCCCACTGGTGAAGCACCAGCAGAGGGCATGAGCAAGAGGGAGGCAAAAGTCACACCTAGAGAGATAAACAGGACCTTAGCTTTCGAGGCTATGTGCTATTCAATGAGATTTTGGATTTTTTAAATTTATTGTTTAATTTTTAGAGATTTATTTATTTATTTGAAAGGCAGAATAACAAAAAGAGAGAGAGTGAGAGGGAGGGAGACAGAGAGAGATCTTCCAACCACTGATTCACTCCTCAAATGGCCACAATGGACGGGGCTGTACTGGGCTAAAGCCAGGAGTCAGGAACTTCTGGGTTTCCCATGTAGGTCCAGGGGCCCGAGCTTTGGACCATCCTCCACTGCTTTCTCAGGCACATTAGCAGGGAGCTGGATTGGAAGTGGAGCAACCAGATCATGAACTGGAATTCATATGGGATGCCAACACTGCAGGTGATAATTTTACTTGCCATGCAACAGCACTGCTGGACCCTTGGGTATTTGAATTCAAGTGAGATGCAAAATGAAATGTAGGAGTTTCAACTGACTTTATTTTAAAAGGAATCCATCCAGCACCTTAGTGTGAGGAGATCAAAGGTAGCTTCAGATACAAGCAGATGCCCTTAGAATAATGTTATTAATCACTAACTTGTTATTACTGTTTCTGCTTATTTAACCAGTTGATATTCTATTTTATACATGTTTGGCCTGTAGGATTTTAAATCTTATATGACATTCTACTGATGCTAATAACAAAATGAATTTATCCTTCAAACAGCCAATTTTGTAATTATGATATACCCTCCAAGAATTCTTTTCTTCAAACTCTATTTCTGTTGTGATTTGGAATAAGTGTAGCAGGAAAAAAAATAAAAAAACTGCTAATGTGAAAGTTTTGTCTCTGAATATTATGTTTCTTAAAATCCTGATGACAACAAAGAGCAGTTTCTTTGTATTTAACTGAGTAAAAGAGAATTTTAAAATATTGATGTTTTATGGTCTGAGGGTGAAAGAATAATACATCAAAATGAAATTCATCACCATGTTCCTAAATTTGTAATTATGAAGTTTATGAAGCTTGTATCTGTTAATTGGAATAGTTTTGCATACATTCCTATGAACTTCTAAGGATACAGTTTAAAAATATTCCATGGGACCCCAAATCCCCTTAAGCTGAGTGGTAAATAAAAATACCATCTTAAGTGTTAAAGTGATCATATGATAGGATTAAGAGTCTGGTAATCATAATAGATATAATTAAAAAAGAGTAAATGTTCCAACATGGGAAATATTCCACACAGCAGACTCATATAATGACAATTGCTTTAAATAGCACTCTGACCTCAGAATCAGTCCTTAAGGTCTTCTGGTCTGGCTGACTAGCCCAGGAGAGCATTGCAGGCATGGAAAACCAATACACTGTGACAAAAAATGTCCTACATGAAGGACCTCAGTGGGTGAGACCCCAGTGGATGGAAGTGGTCATCAAAGAAGAAGGTACTTTTCTCTGAAGGGAGGAGAGAACTTCTACTTTGCTTATGGCCTTATTTAAATACTGATGGGGTTTGTGGATTCAAAAGTCTTCCATAGCATAGGCAGCTCATGTTTAGGGCCTCAGGTGATCACCGATGTTATATGTAAGTGTTAATTGTTCAATTAACAAGAGGAGTCACTGTGCACTAACTTCCCATGCAGGACTCTGTCCTCAGAGTTGTATTATAGTTATGTCTAAATGCTCCCAAAGGATGTATCATTCTTGGGTGCTTCATTAAAGTGAATTAAATTTCTAAAAAAAAATGCCTTTGAACAGCCCTTGTCTTGACTGTTGAGAAATAGTTTTTTTTATTATTATTATTATTTTTGGTTTAGTGGAGAATGGGACTAAGAATGGGAGAGAGAGAAGGATGGGAGAGTGGGTGAGAGAGCAGGTATGGCAGGAAGAATCACTATACTCTCAAAGTTGTACTTATGAATTGCATGAAGTCTGTATTCCTTAAATAAAAGGTTTCATTTGGGGGGAAATAAATTAAAAATAACTAAAAAATAAAATAAGATTCACTTTATAAAACTGTGGCCAAATGAGATGGGTATCCATATCTTTCCTGTGTGGGGCTACCCTTAGTCTATTCATCAGACAGTCTGACTGGGACTCTGCCAGCTCTGTTCCCAGAATAGAGCATAGGAACTAGGCCTATGCCTATTAGCCCTTATTCTGCTGGCCCCAGTGATTAGCTCAGCGGAGGTCACATGAGCCTTGTCATGGTAATTAAAGCAGCCTCAGGGGTTATTTAAAGCTAAGAGACAAGGTGTTTTCTCTTTCCACTGAACATGTGGGTGTGAGTTTGTATGACAATTTGACAGAGCCTCTTTGAGGGGAACTAAAGAAGTAAAACCAAAAAACAGGCCTTTGCATTATTATTTGAAACATTGCTTTAAGCTACACTTAAAACAAGACTTTTCCCCAATTACTAACTTTATATGAGCCACAGAAGTCTTTTTGTTTAAGCTATATTAGGCTAAGTTTTCTGTCACTAGGAAATATGTTCATGGATATATATTAAGTTAAGGTAATCTTTAAATGTATGCAAATGATAAGCTTCATACATAATACTAGATAGTAGAATTCTGTTTTCCCAAATATTAGACAACATATCTTCTCTCCTAGTGAATGCATAAACATATATCAAGCTGTATTCATATACAGAAAAAAAAATGTGAGGAGCTTAGAGACCTGAGAATAAGGATGAAGTTTTAGGATGTGAATCAGACACAGAGGTAGAATGAGACTGATGTGAGCTTGAGAGGATAGAGCAAAGAGGAAAAATGTAACTGAAAAGTTAAGCAGAAAGTCCAAAATAAGCACCAAGTCACAAGGCCAGCTAGAATTTCCTAATACAAACAAGGAACAAAAGACCAATTAAGCCCAAACCAATTCTAGAACTAGGTTTGAAACTGGTCTGAGAAAGTCTAGACTTGATGGAGGTGCCTCAGGACTTCAGGATTAGCTGAGCTGCGGTTTGTAGGTCACCTTTGGAGGCAGCATAAATGGAAAGGAATTACTGAAGATTGAACAAACAAGAATATACCTGACAAAATTAAATATTCAGTTATGTATCCAGGCCAAGTGAAATATTCAAAATTCAGTAGACATTCTAATCCCCAAGGCAACATGACTTTGAAAAGAGGAATATCTTCATGTGGAAAAAAGCTCCCTATTGATGAAATAGTAATTCCCTATGACCTGCAATTGAATCACTGAAAGCAATCAAAGCAGAAGATGAAAGTCAAGTTTCTCTGCTTCTTTCCCACTCATCAACTCTCATCCTAGCATAGAAATGCTTGGTATTGACTACTGTACAATAAAAAAATAAAAGACATCACCCAAACCTACTATAATGTGAGAAAAGGAAAGAAGTCAGTACATTATTGCTACATAAAGAGAACTTTGAAGTCCACTTGCCCCACAGCTCCAGGTCAAAGCTAGATTCAGAGAAAATTGTGAGATGAAAGCCCTTAGCCAAGTCATCCTCAAAGTGCTTCCATGGACCAGCAGCATCAGCATCACGGAGAATCTTGCTAGGCAGAGCCATTGAATAAGAATCTCAGGGAGGGGACCCAGCCTTCGATATTTTTACAAGTCTCTCAGAGAATTCTGATTTACACTAGGGTGTGTAATCCACTGCCTTAGTGAGCCTCCACATAGCTAAAATCATCTAAGCACATTCTCTGGTAACTCAAACATAACCACAGATTGCTTACCACATAGAGGGGATAGTAGTAGCCCCAAACCACAATACAATGGTGTCTTGGATTTTTTTTTTTTTAGTTTCCTAGATCCAGTGACTTACCATAATACAGATACAGCTACACTGTAGTCTCATTGGAGCAAGGCAAGTAAAAATAAGTAAGTGAGTAATATAAGAGTGATACAAATTTCATAAAATTGTGCTTGCATAGCATCCTATTTACATATTAGAACTGTCCATACATAGAGAATAGCCAATAATATAAAGTATCTATAAGGATAACACCTCATTATGCCAGGACAACTCTATAATAGATAATCTGCCCAAAAATGCCTCCACAATTTTGAATTCATCCAATATCATACAGGAGTCCACAATGCATTTTATCTATCTATCTATTTATTTTTAAAGATTTATTTATTTACTTGAAAGTTAGAGTTACACAGAGAGAGAAGGAAAGGCAGACAGAGAGAGAGGGAGACAGAGAGAGAGAGAGAGAGAGAGGGAGGGAGGGAGAGAGAGAGAGGTCTTCCATCCATTGGTTCATTCCCCAGATGGCTGTAATGGCTGGAGCTACACCCTTCTGAAGGCAGGAGCCAGAAGCTTTCTCCAGCTTTTCTCCCATGTGAGTCCAAGGACTTGGGCCATCTTCCACTTCTTTCCTCGGCCATAGCAGAGAGCTGGATCAGAAGTGGAGTAGCTGAGACTCAAACTGGTGCCCATATGGTATGCTAGCACTGGAGGCTATGGCTTTACCCACTACACCACAATGCCAGTCCCTATGCATCTTTATTTATTGAAATGTTTCTACCCAGTTCCTTCTTTCAATTTTAAAATCCATCAAAATGCACTCATGAAAAAGAAAATGGTTCAGGCTGAAAGAGAGAAAAATGTCCTCCAATTATAACAAATGTCCTCAAGCAAAAGAAACATTAACAAATGAAAAAGTGAAAAATAAAAAAAGATGAATGGGATTCTAGGGAAGAAATAATCTTCAAGGAAGAGCTCAGAAAAGCTAAAATTAAGTTTCTTCCTGTGTATATTTTATTTTCTTGAAAAATCAGTGTTACTGACAGCCAGCCACAAAAACATTTGGCAATGTGTGGTTGATACATAACTGTTTTGTATAAAGACTCAAATGTGCATCTGTTAAAATTCTTATTTATTTTTAATTTTAGGCAAAAACATATATTTGAAACATATGTTAGAGACTTAAACTATAAACTGAAACTAGTTGTGCTAAAAATCAGAGTATTCCAATACATTTTGATTAATCTCCGAGCTGATCAACAGAAATAAACCCCTTTTCCAGCATCCATAGCAAGCAATCCTCAATCCTATAGTTGAATAATTATAGGGGAAAGAGGCAGTTGAGCATTTTTTAATAAGTCTAATAGCCTGAAAATTTTGTTTTAACAGTAGCTGACTTGGTGTATCATGTTACCAACAATACACCCTTTATTAGGCACCTCTCAAAGTTTGACCATAAGTGGACTTTCCTATAATATACAGATAGTATTAAAAATAGGATCTTGTCCTTCTCCAAACCCGGGAAGTTCTCTGCTAGTATCTCACTAAAAAGGCCTTCTAATCCTTTCGCTCTCTCCATGCCTTCAGGAACTTCCATAACTCGAATGTTGTTTTTTTTAATAGTATCCTGTAGATTCCCAACAATACTTTTTAGATTTCTAATTTCCTCTTCTTTACTTTGGTTTGACTGTATACTTTCCTGTGTTCTGTCTTCTAAGTCCTATATTCTCTCTTCTGCTTCACTGACCCTGTTTTTAAGGCTCTCTAAAGTGTTTTTCATTTGATCTATTGTGTTCTTCATTTCATTTTGATTTCTCTTCCCTATCACACTTTCCTGTTCTACTAGTTTCTGTGTTTCATTTTGATTCCTCCTTAAGATTTCATTTTCATGAGTGAGATTTTCTATTCTGTCCAATAAGGATTTATGTAGCTCAAGCATTTGTTTTTGAAAACTTCTAAATGTTATTATAAATTTTTTGAAATCTGTATCTTGCATTTCTTCCATCTCATCATCTTTATAATCTTGGCTTGGGGTGTCTTGTTCATTTGGGGGCATCATAATGTCTCCCTTGTTCTTGTTTCCTCTGTTTCTGTGTTTGTTGCTTGGCATTGTGGAGATATTCTTTGGATTCTTCTTCCCTCGCTATGGTGTTTTTTTCTTGTTATACTATGACTGTATTAAGTGGACTGTCTGCTTTTGATGGAGCCTTAGAGGCTTGAGATGGGTGTGGCCTGAGAGCTCTGTTTGGTTCCTCAGGGTTAAGGGTGTGCCAAAGGTGACACTCCCAGGTTAGGCATGGTAAATCTCTCACTCTTCCTTCCTTCCTTCCTTCCTTCCTTCCTTCCTTTCTTTCTTTCTTTCTTTCTTGATTCAGAAGAGAAGTAATTCTGCACAGCTGAGTGGAATTGAAGGTAGTTAGCAGGCAAATGATAAACCCACAGGAGCCAGAGATCAGAAGCTCTTTCCCAAGGACCACACAGGGAATCTGTTCTGCCCTCAGTGTGGGCTCAAATTCTTCTGTAGTCTCCCACTGGGTTGCCAAGGTTACCGAATTGTAGTGTCTCTGGAGAGCACTCACGTTAATTCCATGAGTTCTCTCACCCACCATCTCTTTTTTCACAGTCTCAGTTCATTAGCACCACACATTCACTAGGTCCTAATCTCTTGTTATTTCACCCCCCACCCCCACCCCAGAGTCAGGTTTTTCTGCTAGGCTGAGGGCAGGTGCAGTCCTGAGGTCGTGCTGCAAAGCTCTCATTTGTGAATGAAGGTAAAATAAAGAACTTTCATAGCAAACAGAAATTGAAAGACTTTATGGCCACTCCTCTGGCCCTGCAAAAGATGCTTAAAGATGTGTTGCACACAGAAACACAGAAACACGGTCATCAATATGAAAGAAGGTAAAGGAAGGAAACCTCACAGCAAAAGATCACAGGAAGTTCAAAGCATATATTAGAAAATATCTCTGGCAAATGGCAGGGCAAAGTTACTACTTGTCAATAGTCACATTGAATGTTAATGGCCTCAACTGTCCAGTTAAAAGACAGATTGGCTGCTTGGTATAAGGAACATAACCCCATCTATTTGCTGCTTACAAGAAACACATCTTTGCAACAAAGATGCATGTAGATTGAAAGAGAAAGGCTGGAAAAAGATATACCAAGCTAATAGAATTGAAAAAAGAACAGGTGTAGCCATCTTAATATCAGACAAAATAAACTTTAACACAAAAACTGTTAAGAGAGACAAAGAGGGGCTCTATATAGGGATCAATTCAACAGGAAGATATAATGATTATCAATGTATATGCACCTAATTACAGGACACCAGTTTATTTAAAAGATTTATTAAATGACTTAAAGGGATACTTAGACCCAATACAATAGTACTGGGGAACTTCAATACTCCACCCTCAGAAATAGACAATCAACTGGACAGTAGATCAACAAGGATAGAGTAGATTTAATCGACACTATTGCCCAAATGGATCTAACAGATATCAACAGAACTTTTCATCCTACACATAAAGCATTTACATTCCTCTCAGCAGTACATGGAAACTTCTCTAGGATTGACCACATACTAGGCCATAAAGCAAGTCTCAGCAAATGCAAAAGAATTAGAATCATACCATGCAGCTTCACAGACCATAAAGGAATGAAGTTGGAAATTAGCAACTCAGGCATCCCTAGAGCATATGCAAACACGTGGAGATTGAACAACATGCTTCTGAATGAACACTGGGTCATAGAAGAATCAAAAGAGAAATCAAAAACTTTCTGGAAGTAAATGAGGATAAAAACACAACATACCAAACTTATGGATTCAGCAAAAGCAGTGTTAAGAGGAAATTTCATAGCAATAGGTGCCTACATCAAGAAATTGGAAAGGCACCAATAAATAAGCTTTCAATGCATCTCAAGGATCTAGAAAAAACTGCAGCAAATCAGATTCAAATCTAGTAGGAGAAGAGAAATATTTAAAATCAGAGAAGAAATCAATAGGATTAAATAAAAAAAATTACAAAAAATCAGGAAAATGAAGAACTGTTTTTTTGAAAAAATAAACAAAATTGACATCCCATTGGCCCAACTAACTAAAAAAAGAAAAGACCCAAATCAATAAAATCAGAGATGAAAAAGGAAACGTAACAACAGACACCACAGAAATAAAAAGAATCATCAGAAATTACTACAAGGACCTGTATGCCAACAAACAGGGAAATCTATCAGAAATGGATAGATTCCTGGACACATGAAACCTACCTAAATTGAACCATGAAGACATAGAAAACCTAAACAGACCCATAACTGAGACAGAAATTGAAACAGTAATAAAGGCCCTCCCAACAAAGAAAAGCCCAGGACCAGATGGATTCACTGCTGAATTCTACCAGACATTTAAAGAAGAACTAACTCCAATTCTCCTCAAACTATTCAGAACAATCGAAAAAGATGGAATCCTCCCAAATTCTTTCTATGAAGCCACCATCACCTTGATCCCTAAGCCAGAGAAAGATGCAGCATTGAAAGAGAATTACAGACCAATATCCCTGATGAACAAAGACGCAAATATCCTCAAAAAAATTTTGGCCAATAGAATACAGCAAGACATCAGAAAGATCATCCACCCAGACCAAGTGGAATTTATCCCTGGTATGCAGGAATGGTTTCAATGTTTGCAAAACAATCAATGTGATACACCACATTAACAGACTGCAGAAGAAAAACCATATGATTATCTCAATAGATGCAGAGAAAGCATTCGATAAAATGCAACACTCGTTCATGATGAAAACTCTAAGCAAATTGGGTATAGAAGGAACATTCCTCAATACAATCAAAGCAATTTATGAAAAGCCCAAAGCTAGCATCCTATTGAATGGGGAAAAGACGGAAGCATTTCCACTGAGATCTGGTACCAGACAGGGATGCCCACACTCACCACTGCTATTTAATATAGTTCTGGAGGTTCCAGCCAGAGCTATTAGGCAAGAAAAAGAAATTAAAGGGATACAAATTGGGAAGGAAGAACTCAACTGTCTCTCTTTGCAGATGATATGATTCTTTATTTAGGGGATCCAAAGAACTCTACTAAGAGACTATTGGAACTCACAGAAGAGTTTTCCAAATAGCAGGATACAAAATCAATGCACAAAAGTCAACAGCCTTTGTATAGACAGGCAATGCCATGGTTGAGAAAGAACTTCTAAGATCAATGCCATTCACAACAGCTACAAAAACAATCAAATACCTTGGAATAAACTTAACTAAGGACGTTAAAGATCTCTATGATGAAAATTACAAAATGTTAAGAAAGAAATAGAAGATACCAAAAAATGGAAAAATCTTCCATGCTCATGGATTCAAAGAATCAATATCATCAAAATGTCCATTCTCCCAAAAGCAATTTATAAATTCAATGAGATACCAATAAGATATATAAAGAGAATCGAAAATGAATCCTCATGTGAATGGAAGGGGAGAGGGAGTGGGAGAGGGGAGGGTTGTGGGTGGGAGGGGACGTTATGGGGGAAAGCGATTGTAATCCATAAGCCGTATTTTGGAAATTTATATTCATTAAATAAAAGTTAAAAAAAAAAAAGATACCAAAGACCTTCTTCTCAGATCTGGAAAAAATGATGCTGAAATTCATATGGAGAAGCAAGAAACCTTGAATAACTAAAGCAATCTTGTACAACAAAAACTAAGCGGGAGGCATCACAATACCAGATTTCAGGACATACTACAGGGAAGTTGTAATCAAAACAGCATGGTACTGGTACAGAAACAGTTGGATAGACCAATGGAACAGAATATAAACTCCAGAAATCAATCCAAACATCTACAGCCAACTTATATTTGATCAAGGATCTAAAACCAATTCCTGGAGTAAGGACAGTCTATTCAATAAGTGGTGCTGGGAAAACTGGATTTTCACATGCAGAAGCATGAAGCAAGACCCCTACCTTTCACCTTACACAAAAATCCACTCAACATGGATTAAAGACCTAAGTCTATGACCCAACACCATCAAATTATTAGAGAACATTGAGAAACACTGCAAGATATAGGCACTGGCAAAGACTGCTTGGAAAAAAACCTCAGAGGCGCAGGCAGTCAAAACCAAAATTAACTATTGGGATTGCATAAAATTGAGAAGTTTCTGTACTGCAAGAGAAACAGTCAAGAAAGTGAAGAGGCAACCGACAGAATGGGAACAATATTTTCAAACTATGCAACAGATAAAGGATTAATAACCAGAATCTACAATGAGATCAAGAAACTCCAAAACAACAAAAC
The DNA here is from genome assembly GCF_964237555.1 of Oryctolagus cuniculus. Lineage (NCBI taxonomy): Eukaryota > Metazoa > Chordata > Mammalia > Lagomorpha > Leporidae > Oryctolagus > Oryctolagus cuniculus. The sequence continues at coordinate 115,078,398 of NC_091436.1, forward strand.
AAACAACCCAATTAATAGATGGGCCAAGGACCGCGGTAGACATTTTTCAAAAGAGGAAATTCAAATGGCCAACAGACACATGAAAATATGTTCAAGATCACTAGCAATCAGGGAAATGAAAATCAAAACCACAAAGAAGTTTCATCTCACCCCAGTTAGAATGGCTCACATACAGAAATCTACCAACAGATGTTGGCGAGGATGTGGGGAAAAAGGGACACTAACCCACTGTTGGTGGGAATGCAAAGTGGTTAAGCCTCTATGGAATTCAATCTGGAGATTCCTCAGTAACCTGAATATAACCCTACCATATAACCCAGACATCCCACTCTTTGGAATTTACCCAAAGGATATTAAATTGGCAAACAAAAAAGCTGTCTGAACCTTAATGTTTATTGCAGCTTAATTCACAATAGGTAAGACCTGGAATCAACCCAAATGCCCATCAACAGTAGACTGGATAAAGAAATTATGGGACATGTACTCTATAGAATACTATACAGCAGTCAAAAAAAATGAAATCCAGTCATTTGCAACAAGAAGGAGGAATCTTGAAAACATCATGCTGAGTGAAATAAGCCAGTCCCAAAGGGACAAATATCATATGTTCTCCCTGATCGGTGACAACTAACCAGCCACAAAAAAGGAAACCTATTAAAGTGAAAGGGACACTATGAGAAACAGTGACTTGATCAGCCCTTGTCCTGACTATTGATGTACAATTTAATACTTTATCCCTTTTAGTATTTTTTTGTTCTGGTTAATTCTATTGGTTGAACTCTGTAATTAACACACAATTATTCTTAGGTTTTAAATTTTAACTGAAAAGTGATCCCTGTTAAATATAAGAGTGGGAATAAGAGAGGGAGGAGATGTACAATTTGGGACATGCTCAATCAGACTTGCCCCAAATGGTGGAGTTAGAAATGTGCCAGGGGATTCCAATACAATCCCATCAAGATTGTATGTACCAATGCCATCTCACTAGTCCAAATGATAAATTTCAATTCACAATTGATCACATTGAAAGGTCTAAGAGTCAAAGCGATCACACAAACAAGACTAGTGTCTGTGAATACTAACTGATAGAATCAAAAAGGGAGAGAACCATCCAACATGGGAAGCGGGATACACAGCAGACTCATAGAATGGCAGATGTCCTAAACAGCACTCTGGCCTCAGAATCATCCCTTAAGGCACTCGGATCTGGCTGAAGAGCCCATGAAAGTATTTTAGGCATGGAAAGCCAAGATACTCTGCCAAAAAAAAAAAAAAAAAAAAAGAAAAAAGAAAAAAGAAAACCCTAAATGAAAGATCTCTGCAAGTGAGATCCCAGTAGAAAGAATGGGCCATCAAAGGAGGAGGTACCTTTCTCTGAATGTAGTAGAGAACTTCCACTTGGACTATGACCTTGTCTAAATAAGATTGAAGTCAGCGAACTCAAGAGGCTTCCATAGCCTTGGAAACTCATGACTAGAACCTAGGGAGATTTCTGACGCCATAAACAAGAGTGTCAAATTGTTAAATCAACAACAGGAGTCACTGTGTACTTATGCCTTATGTGGGATCTCTGTCCTTAATGTGTTGTCCAATGTGAATGCTATAACTAGTACTGAAACAGTATTACACTTTATGTTCTGTGTGGGTGCAAACTGATGAAATCTTTACTTAATGTATAATAAATTGATCTTCTGTATATAAAGATAATTGAATATGAATCTTGGTGTGAATGGAATGGGAGAGGGAGTGGGAGATGGGAGGGGTGCGGGTAGGAGGGGAATTATGGGAGGAAAAAGCCATTGTAATCCATAAACTGTACTTTGTAAATTTATATATGCTAAATAAAAGTTTAAAAAAAGAATGCAATAAAACCTATATATACTTTTCAAAAAAAATAGGGTCTTGTTTGCTTATCTTCCATTGTAATGATTCTCTTTATTTTCACATAATTCAGTCGTAAGTGCTGATAATTTTCAGGTGTACACAGGTATCTCTGAAAACTGCTGTCTTGGGTAAGAAATGTTTCTCTATCACAAGAGAAAGCACTGACACTGAGACAAGGTTCAGAATATCCTCTCCCACCCTACACCTGGTACAACAGCATGTGATTGGGAAGAGGTCTTCTAATACTTTGTTAACCAGGAGAAGTGATGTGTTGTTATATGTCTAGCACCCCAATTTTCCTGATGGATTTTCCCAGAAGTCTTGCTTCTGTCTTGCCAGACCTAGAAGAGGCTCCTGGCTCCCTGGCTTCGGATCAGTTCAGCTCCAGTGTTTGTGGTCATTTGGGGAGTAAATCAGCAGATAGAAGACCCATCTCTCTCTCTCAATCTCTCTCTCTCTGTCTGTATCTGTCTCTATCTCTCTCTGTAACTCTGTCTTTCAAATAAATAATATAATTCTTTTTTTAAAAAAAGATTTTTTGAGTGTCTGGAAAACTACTTATGGCTTAATTCCATTTGATGCTGTAGTATATTCTCCTCATATCTTCTTCAGCAATAAATGACTGCAGTAGTGATGGGGTGGAGTGTTCCTCTCAGTTCCAGCAGGAACGTGTTAGTGGCCCATGGGTGTGGGGAGCAACCCGGACTAGACTAAGTTACTGGAATTAAGACTTATTCTATGCATCTGCTCTCCCACAATATGGCGCTGAGAAGGGAGTAGCAGCTTCTACGCAGCTGCCTCTTGCCAACTTGAGTGATGACCTCCAGGAGCTGATCCTGCTCCTGATTGGAGGAGAGCAGTGTACTCGGCGTGTGGGCAGCCGAGTTGGGATTGGCGGAAAAGGACTATAAAGGAGGAGAGAGACAACATGCACCAGGAACATCTAAGAGGAACACCTGTGCAGCCCCCGAGAGAGCCGGCTGGCGGTGTGCCGCTCCCCCGCGGAAGTGGGGAATGTGGCAGGGGGAACCGCCCTTCTACAGAGGTGGAAGGGACGGTAGCCAACCCGGGAAGAACCAGCAGCAAACCCGGGAATGGCCGAGCAGACGAAAGAACAGCGCAGGGTCCTGTGTCGTTCCTCCACGAAGAGGGGGAGCGACATAATGGTGCCGTGACTCGGATATGAAGCCTAGGCAGGATTTAGTGTCGTTCCTCCATGAAGAGGGGGAGCGACACATGGGGTGCTGGTTCTCTGTCAGTGTGGCTTGGATTTGGGCAGTGGAGTCCCAGAGGGATTGCTCAGATACCTTTGTCAGCAGAGACATGGCCAGGATCAGAATAGCACTGGCCCAAAGCCCAGCAAGGTTTTTTCATGGGTATTCACCATGCCAACCCCAGGTTTCCACGTAATGTCTTGAAACCCACCTACCATTTTTCTCCAAACAGACATTACTCTCCCTGTGTTCTGTTGTCAAGTATTGTAAGGAGGAATGGAGCAAATAGACCTATAGCTACTTAGCTGTATTGCTATATGATATCCAGTGCCCACAGCTTGGCAAGATCAGCTCAGTGTTCTATAAAGCCAAGGCCCATGCACAATGGGCTTCCTGCTGATAAGTTGGACTTGTGGTCTAGGCTAGTACAACTAACCACAGGTGAAGCTGGCATACGTATAAATCCAATTGAATGGGGCCATGATTCTCCATATTGTGACCAGGGCAGGTCAGTAGCTTCATGTATATATACTGGCCCAGGGACAGGAACAATCTGCATCTACCCAGTGATAATTTTACCAGCACAAAAACACAGTGCTGTATACACTTTAGTGTCCTACTCTCCAGTGACTGAGTCTTGCTCTTTGCTCTGTGTCTGTGTTTGGGAAAAGGATGATTAAGGCACTTTCTTGGCTCTCCAGGCTGACACTGAGTGGGATCTTACTTTAGTCTCACAGATAGAGAGTACTGCAATGCCTCACTGATATATGCCAAAGCTATATGAGGCCAGGGTTTATGAAAATTAAAACCATTGTACATTCTATCTTCATGGCTATATATTAATGGACTAGCCTAACAGAGACCTTTGGTAACTGTATTTGGGAGAGAGAAGGCTGTTATTTCTTGCCTGTTTGGCCGAGGAGAGCCAAAAGATTCATCTACAGTTAGAGTATTATTCTCCAGGATTAGCATTCTCCCCGTCACATCGTTTCTCACTTCCCTTACTATGTAAATAGGTAATGGTAGTTATTATACTGTCTTCACTATCCTGATGCATTACACATTCTAAATAAAAATTCCTTAGTCCATCAGTTCAACATTTTGTGCAATGGACTCTTTGCACAAAAGGATATTCTGGAATTTCATGACCCTTTTCTCAAAATGTACATATTACATTCAAGGTATTACAAGGATATTAATTATATTTAAAACCTATTAAAATTGAAATTGATATAATATGTGTGTTTCTTCGTTAACCTATTAAGTTAGAGGTCTAATGATGCCATATTTTCAACATGGTGAGGAGTTAGAAAGATAGTTTTGAAATATTGCAGTAATTCTAGTAAGCTATCAGAGCATTCCTACAGATTTTAATGAAAAAGTCACAAAACAAATATTGTTGATTCTACTGTTATTTGTTGTCTATATGCCAAAAATGAAGGAACTAAATTTGATGTAAATTTTAGTGAAATTAAAGCTATAATTGACTTTTTCATGTATGTTCCTAGAATTCTGTAATTTTCTCTATCCATCCAGAAAAAAGCTATCCCTTTAATTATGTAAAAAATGATGAATTTGTGTTATGCAAATCCTGGGAATCAGTAACTTGTCTTTTAAAGAATATAGGTTTTATAATCAGTGACACATATTTAATGTAGAACATGCCATTCATTTGATCCAATTTCTGGAAAAGTTACCTATAGTTTTGCCGCTCCCCGTCTTCGTGGAGGAACGACACAGGACCCTGCGTTGTTCTTTCGTCTGCTCGGCCCTCCCCGGGTTTGCTGCTGGTTCTTCCCGGGTTGGCTACCGACCCTTCCACCTCCGTGGAAGGGCGGTTCCCCCTGCCACTTTCCCCACTTCCGGGGGGGAGCGGCACACTGCCGGCCGGCTCTCTCGGGGGCTGCACAGGTGTTCCTTCAGATAGATGTTCCCTAGTGCATGTTGTCTCTCTCCTCCTTTATAGTCTTCTTCCACCAATCCCAACTCTGCTACCCACACGCTGAGTATGCTGCTCTCCTCCAATCAGGAGCAGGTCCTACAGTTTATTGGTTGAACTGGAGGCAGCTGTGTAGAAGCTGTTTCCTCCTCTCCCAGCGCCATATTGTGGGAGAGCAGATGCATAGAATAAGTCTTAATTCCAGTAACTCAGTCTAGTCCGAGTTGCTCCCAGTTGCTCCCCACATAGTTTCAACTCATCTTCCTGTACATTCAAGCCCAAATGATAGTAACTATCTTGCAGGGAAATTAAGCAAAGAGCTTGTCACCTAGTGATTATTATTTATCTAGCTCCTCCTGGTGAACATGTTTCCTGGGATACCAAGTTGAACAGGATTTCTGAAAGCTGACCATGTGGTCTGATGTAGACCATACCTATTTTTACAGCTACAACATAGGGAATAGTACTATCTTTTGAGTTCTCCTAATATCTGTTTAGTACCTTGTTTATATTTCTCCTTTGGTACTTACTATGTGATCTGTGTATGTCTTTTAAGGCCAATTTGACATTGTTACTACAAACTATAGTTACACCACTGTACATCGCTGTGCTTTGCATAACTAGGAACCTACTCCATAGATCAAATTGATTTGGTACTCAATATCTAAAATGCCTCTTTCCCTCCTTAACACTCCTGGACTCTAGTTTTTGGTATTCTTAACGGTTTCATGCCCTCTTGAACTCTCTCTTCGAAGTTCTTTTCAACTTTCCCTTACGGTACTTGTTGACTATCGGTCTCGTGCCGGTATTTAGCCTTAGATGGAGTTTACCACCCACTTTGGGCTGCATTCCCAAGCAACCCGACTCCAGGAAGACCCGGGCCCAGCGCGCCGGGGGCCACTACCGGCCTCACACCCTCCACGGGCACCTCTTAACGTAGTTTTTGGTATTCTTGTTCAGATTAATTATTTTCTTAGCTTCCACATATGATGAGCAATATGTGATCTTCCTGTGTCTGGGTTATTTCATTTAAAATGAGGTCCTTTGGCAGCTCAAAGGCTCAAATCCTAATGTAATGTCAAAGAATGGGAAATGTTGCAAAAATAAATAAATAAATGTAAACAGATTTGAGGTGTTTCTCATCTCACATTCATTATGGAGTCTAATAACCCCACCAGAAAAACTTACGTGTATTTACATAGGACATACATTTTCATGGTTACTTCTGCCGATTCTCTCTTTTTGGTGAACTTTAGTTCCATGTGCACTTCATCTTCTCTCCCTATTTTCAGTGCAGACCTAAAGGAGAAATTTGATCACTTTTTCCACAATCCTCTTCTTTTGCCTACTTTCCTCAAAACAGCAATTAGGGCCCAGCATTGTGGCATAGCCAGTGAAGCCGCCGCCTATAGTGCCTGCATCCCATTTGGGTGCCGATTCAAGTCCCAGCTTCTCCACTTCCGATCCAGCTCTATGTTATGGCCTGGGGAAGCAGTGGAAGATGGCTCAAGTCCTTGGGCCCCTGCACTTGCCTGGGAGACCCAGAAGAACCACCTGGCTCCTGCCTTCGGATCGGCACAGCTCTGGCCATTGTGGCCAATTGGAGAGTGAACCAGAGGATGGAAGACCTCTCTCTCTCTCTACCTCTCCTTCTCTGTGTCACTCTGACTTCCAAATAAATAAGTCCCTTTAAAAAAAGTAACAAATAATAGCTAGAAGAATGATTTTAAAAATTTTTGGTATAAGAAATGTTGAAAGTTTGAGGAGATAGATGTGCTTACACGGATTAGAAAATTACACAAGGTATACACGTATTGAAATATCACATAGTACCCAATAGATACAAGTAATTTTTATGTGTCAGTATAAAATAGATTAGCAATGCCTGCAGGTCATTTTGTAAATATGCTTGACTCATGTTCCAGGGCAGTGAAAGGGTTCCATATTTATATGTCTTTTACTCTCCTTCTCCTCTCAACACTTTTTCCACAGTTGCTATGCCAAGTCTTAAAATCTTCAGTCTATACCGGGAAAATCAATTCCCTTATTTGTTATGAGGGTGAATAGTGTAGTTCTTCGCCACCTACTGAGTGTGTACTTTTGTATACCAAGACTGGTAAAGGGCTTCTCTAGCATAGGGACCACTTCCTTTAACAGAAAAAATTGACAGACATTTCTGTATCCTGTCCTCCATCAGTTTCTGGATAAAGAAAAAAGTAACAGTAGTTATACTTTCTCACAGACTCAAATTCTGCTGCTGATCTTAAAAGTTAGGAAGAGGAAGTCTTTATTATATTTAAATTATTTCCTCATATTTTATTTTCATTATTATATGAAATCAGATTTTGTGTATTTCAAATATACAATTCTACACTTGATCCTAGCCAAAAGGCTAAGAAGGAATCAAATATACAATTCTAAGAACATAACAATACTTCACTTCCTTGCTCCCACTCATTCCCCCTCCTCCTTCCTTTTTTTCTTTTAATTTAGGGGACAACACACTTTCACTTTTAATCACATGATTAATGCTCCACTAATTATAGTATTAACAATTTAAATGTAGAAAGATCACTGTTCCAATGGAATATAGACAAAGACAATAAACAATAAATAAAATCATAGGATTTTAATTTAACTCTTATAAACAGGTTTTGGTTTTCTTTTGAAACACAAGAGACTGAATAGACCCTGTTCAAAGTCATTTCATCTTGAAGTAAATTTCACTTTTTTTTTTTTTTAGAAATTTAATTCACTTTAATGAAGTATCCAAGAAAGATACATTTTTTTTGCGAGCACTTGGTCATAGTTATAACACAACTCTTTAAGGACAGAGAACCTGCATGGGAAGTTAGTGCACAGTGACTCTTGTTCATTTAACAATTAACATTCTTATGTATGAAGTCAATGATCACCTGAGACCCTTGACATAAGTTGGCTAGGCTATGGAAGACTTTTGAATCCACAAACCCCATCAGTATTTAGAAAAGGCCATAAGCAAAGTAGAAGTTCTCTTCTCCCTTCAGAGAAAAATACCTCCTTTTTTGATGACCACTTCCACTCACTGGGGTCTCACCCACTGAGGTCCTTCATGTAGGACATTTTTTTGCCACAGTGTATTGGTTTTCCATGCCAGCAATGCTCTCGTGGGCTTGTCAGCCAGACCAGAAGGCCTTAAGGGCTGATTCTGAAGTCAGGGTGCTGTTTTAAGAGATTGTCTTTCTACGAGTCTACTTTGTGGAATGCTTTCTATGTTTGAACATTCATTCCTTTTTAATTATATCTATTATTATTATTACCAGACCCCTAATCCTATCCACATGATCACTTTAACACTAAACATGGCATTTTAACCACTCAGGTTAATATGATTTGAGGTACCATGGCAAGATTTTAAACTGTACCCTTTGAAGCAAGTTCATAGGAATGTATGCAGAACTATACAGCTTTACAGTTACAAATTTCATACACTTCATAATTACAACTTCAGCAACATGGTGATTCTTCCCACTGTGCCCACCCTCCCACCCATACTCATAACCCCTCTTCCTCCTCCCTCTCTTATTTCCACTTTTATTTTTACTGAGATCTATTTTCAATTGACTTTATACATATATATTTAACCATGTTAAGTAAAGAGTTCAATAAATAGTATAAAAAAAAAAACCTGTTCCTCAAGTCATTGCTTCTGAAAGTGTCAATTTCACTCCTACAGATTGCCTTTTAGATGCTCTATAGATTATCAAAGGTCAGGGAGAACATGTATTTGTCCCTTTGGGACTGGCTTATTAAACTAAGTATGATGTTTTCAAGATTCATCCATTTTGCTGTAAACGTCTGGACTTGAATTTTTTTACTACTGTGTAGTATTCTGTAGAGTACATATCCCATAATTTCTTTATCTAGTCTTCAGCTGGTGGGCATTTAAGTTGATTCCATGTCTTAGCTATTGTGAATAGAGCTGCAATAAACATGAAGGGGTAGTTAACTCTTACATATACTGATTTCATTTCCCTTGGGCTAATTCAAAGGATGGAGTGGCTGGGTCCTGTGTTGGTCTATATTCAGATTTCTGAGGTAGCTCCATATTATATTCCCTAGTGACTTTAACACTTTACACTCCTACAGTGTTTTAGGGTACTTTTTTCCCCACATGCTTGCCAGCATTTGTTGTTTGCTGATTTCTGTATGAGATCTATTACAACTGGGGTGAAGTGAAGTTTCATTGTGTTTTTGATTTGCATTTCCTTGACAGCTAGTGATCCAGAGCATTTTTTCATGTTTCTGTTGGACATTTGGATTTCTTCTTTTGAAAGATATCTTTTGGCCGGCGTTGTGGCTCACTAGGCTAATCCTCCGCCTTGCAGCACCGGCACACCGGGTTCTAGTCCCAGTCGGGGCACTGGATTCTGTCCCGGTTGCCCCTCTTCCAGGCCAGCTCTCTGCTGTGGCCTGGGAGTACAGTGGAGGATGGCCCAAGTACTTGGGCCCTGCACCCCATGGGAGACCAGGAGAAGCACCTGGCTCCTACCTTAGGATCAGCGCAGTGCGCTGGTTGCAGCGGCCATTGGAGGGTGAACCAATGGCAAAGGAAGACCTTTCTCTCTGTCTCTCCCTCTCACTGTCCACTCTGCCTGTCAAAAAAAAAAAAAAAAAAAAGATATCTTTTTAAGTCCTTGCCAATTTCTTCACTGGGTTGTTTGTTTTGTTCTTGTTGAGTTTCTTGATCTCTTTAAATATTCTGTGTAATTAATCTTTTATCAGTTGAAAACTTTGCAAATAATTTCTCCCATTCTGTTGGTTGCATCTTCACTTTCCTGATTGTTTCTTTTATAGTACAGAAACTTCTCAATTTGATGTAATCTCATTTGTGAATTTTGGCTTTGATTACTTGTGACTCTGGGGTCTTTTCCAAGAAGTCTCTGCCTACGTGTAAGTCTTGCAGGGTTTCCCCAATTTTCTCTAATAATTTGATGGTATCAGATTATAGATTCAGGTCTTTAATACAAGCTGAGTGGATTTCTGTGTAAGGTGTAAGGTATGCATCTTGCTTCTTACTTCTTCATGTGTAAATCCAGTTTTCCCAGCACCGTTTCTTGAAGAGACTGTCCTTGATCCAGGGATTGATTTTAACCACTTTTTAAAATATGTCAGTTGTTAATACTTCGATTGATTTCTGGTGTTTCTATTCTGTTCCATTGGTCTATTCATCTGTTTTTGTACCAGTACCAGGCTGTTTTGATTATAACTGCCCTATATTATGTCTTAAAATCCAGTATTGTGATGCCTCTGGCTTTATTTTTGTAATATATGACTACTTTAGGTACTCGGGGTCTCCTATGTTTCTATATGAATTTGATCATCATTTTTTCTAGATCTGAGAAGAATGTCTTCGGTTTTTTGATTGGTATTGCATTGAATATGTAAATTGCTTTAGGAAGAACAGACGTTTTGATGATATTGATTCTTCGAATCTGTGAACATGGAAGATTTTTCCATTTTTGTGTACCTTCTATTTCTTTCTTTAATGTCTTATAATTTTCATTGTAGAGATCTTTGACATCCTTTGTTAAATTTATTCCAAATTATTTGATTTTTTGTAGTTATTATGAATGGGATTAATCTTAGAAGTTCTTTCTCAGCCATGGCATTGTCTATGTATATGAAGGCTGTTGATTTTGTGTATTGATTTTATATCCTGCTACTTTACCAAGCTCTTCTATGAGTTCTAATAATCTCTTAATGGAGTTTTGGATCCTCAAATATAGAATCATACCATCTGAAAATATGGACAGTTTGACTTCCTCCTTCCCAATTTGTATCCCTTTGAGTGCTTTTTATTGCCTAATGGCTCTGGCAAATTTTCCAGGACTATATTGAATAGTAGTGCTGATAATGGGCATTGTTGTCTGGTTCCAGATTTCAGTGGGAATGCTTCCAAGTTTTCCTCATTCAGTAGGGCACTGGCCCTGAGTTTGTCATAGACTGCCTTGATTGTGCTGAGGAATATTTCTTCTATATCCAGTCTGCTTAGAGTTTTCATCATGAAAGAATGTTATATTTTATCAAATGCTTTCTCTACATCTATTGAAATAATCATGTTTTTTATTCTGCAGTTGTTAATGTAATTTAACCCATTAATTGATTATCTAATGTTGAACTATCCCTGCATACCAGCGATAAATCTCACTTGGTCTCAGTGAATGATCTTTTGGATACATTGTTGAATTCCATAGGCTAGAATTTTGTTCAATATTTTTGTATCTATGTTCATCATGGAAATTGGTCTGTAGTTCTCTTGGTAAGTTGCATCTTTTCCATTTTAGGAATTAAAATGATGCTGGTTTCATAGAAAAAAATTGGGAGGATTTCCACCTTTTCAATTATTTTGAATAGTTTGAGAAGAATTTGAGTTAGTTCTTCTTTAACTGTCTGGTGGGATTCAACAGTGAAGCCATCCGGTCCTGGGCTTTTCTTTGTTGGGAGAGTCTTTATTACTGATTCAATTTCTGTCTCAGTTATGGGTCTGCTTAGGTTTTCTACATCTTCATGGTTCCCATCTAACCTGACTCTCCAAAGCTGATGCAGAGGCTCTAAACTGATGGGGTCTAATTTGTGCATATCCACACCCTCCAGATAGATCTGCTATGCCTCTCCAACCAGCATGGAGTTTCCTCTGCTATTTTCTACCTAACTCTTCCCTAAGATGTACTCTTCTCCACTTCTCTACTTTTTAAAAAACTCTCTTCTCCTAGGCTTACTCCCCTACACATAGTATTTTATGAATGGGAAGGGGGGTGCTCTGGCACTGTGACTTAGCAGGAAAAGTCACTGCCTATGGTGCAGGTCAAGTCCTCACTGTTACACTTCCAATCCAGCTCCCTGCTAATGTGCCTGGGAAAGCAGCAGAAGATGTTCTAAGTCCTTGGGCCCCTGAACCCAAGTGGGAGACCCAGAAGAAACTCCTGTCTCCTGACTTCAGATCAGTGAAGCTCCAAATTGTGGCCATTTGGGGAGTGAACCAGCAGGTGGATAGTCTCTCTCTGTCTCTCTCTCTTTCTCTGTAACTCTGCCTTTCAAATAAATAAATAATTCTTTAAAAAACCAAATAGGTAAATGATTAAATAAAGAGTTGAGAATTTGTGAATACTGAATATTTTCTACATATAAATTTGATGAAGTCTGTGTCAGTGCTATTTGTGGGATGGCCAAGTTCAAGTAAATCATACACCAGTAATGTGGTCCAGGTGAGTTCTCAGTGTAATTGACTCCTATATTAATAAATTTAATGCATAAATATGTATAGGAAGCTATTAAGAGAAATAAGATATAAAATGATACTGAACCCTTGTAATACAAAGGATCTGAATCATATGCTTTCTGATATAGCATAACAAAATGATAACATACACAAAACTTAGAATATAGTAAACTCCAGGCCAGCATTATGGCATTTCAGGTAAAGCTGTCCCTGTGACACCAGCATCCCATATGGGAACTGATTTGTGTCCAAGATGCTCCACTTCCAATCCAGCTTCCTGCTTTGGCCTGAGAAAAGCAAGGGGAAGATGGCCCATGTGTTTGGCCCTGATCATTAGCAACATCTGAGGAGTGAATGAGCAGATGGAAGATCTTTCTCTCTCTCTCCCCTCAATGCATACCCCATAAATTTGACTTTCAAATAAATAAATAAAGCTTTAAAGGAAAATAATGTATCAAATGTAGGTGTGAATCCTGGCCTATCATATATAAGGCATGCCAATTTCTGTAAGTTATTTATTAGTAAATGTTTCTCACCAGTGAAATAATTATCATTTTTAAAAAGGTATTGTGAAGATTATGAGACATATAAAGTTCCTAGATCATTTGACAAATGCTTCAAACTTAGTCAAGAAATAATGTAACATCATTATTACTAAAATTATTATTACAAGATGATTATTATTTAAAAGTAGTAGTATCTAAGCCAGTTGATGCCAAGGATTGTCCTGGACATGAAGATTTTCTTCACCTCAATTTGCAGAATTTACTAATCCTTCTGATATTTTTTAAATCAAATGAAATTGTATCATTTCCCTCATTCCAATTATTTGTGTTCAGAGACACAAATTAAACCTTAAGAGGTATATTTAGGTCAAGATCTACAGCAAAAATTTCCATGTGTCATTAACATACAAAAGTCATCATATCAATCATAATGTAATCCGAATCCATGACACATTTGTAAAGAAGACTTCAAAATATTCATGGGAAAATTGAATTAAAAGCTAAGTTAAATTTAGTTCAAAAAGTTTTGAAATCCACAACTAATGTTTCCTATATATTCCTTTTTTTGCAAATTTTGTAAAGATTCCTTTATATACTTTATTCTAAATTACTGTTTATCACAACTCTTAGTGCCTAAGCTAACACTGGAAAAATACATAGACAAATTACTTCAATAAATTTAATGCTTAAAATGTATGATAAAAAATGTTGAGAATTTCTTAAGATGTTAAATGTAAAAGAACTTAATTTTCTGCGTGGGCTGTGTTTTGATAATGTAGTGTTTAGAAATTATCACTGGCTTTCAATATTATTGTCTGAATTTTAACTGGGACTCAGCCATCTTTTCTATTTCAGAGTAAGTGATTGCCAAAGCCCTGGTGATTAGTGTTTGTGGGCCTGATTGAGGGTTCTCTGATCTACAGGGAGCTAACTGCCTCCACTTTGTCCTTTTGTTCCAAAGGAGTTATCAACTGTGTGGACCTTTTAGCTCCATATAAATCCTCAGCCCTGTGAGAAATAGAATTTCATCAAAGGGCAAACAGGATCCCATGCTGTTTTCCTTCCTCACATTTATGGGTAATCAATGTCCATTTAGTTGTGTTCTCTAATGCATGGTGTCTGCTTCAATTATATAAAATAAAGGATATTTTGTATACATGGTAATAGCATTTATTGAACTGTTTATGATTTCTTAAAGCTAGAAAGGCAATTTTAAGCATAGAAAGTAAAGAGATTTACAATTTTCAATAAATATAATCCCTTCCATATCAGGAAAACATAAAAAGCTTTTTTTCCTAAATAAATACAATTTAAGTGTTTCCTAACCCAGTAAATCTTTGTATCAGGATTGAAGTATAGAAGATACAAAAAACAGAAAATAAAACACTAAATTTGGATGGTAGAAGGTAGAAGAATACTTCTGCAGGCAGCCAGCTTCTCCTTGTTGACACAAGCAAATGAAGAGAGTTTTCTACATTTTGTTTTTCTCATTGGAAAAAGGTTAAGTGTAGCTCTTTCCTAACCAATAGGTATCCCTACATTCAATATGCATCTGGTGAAAGAAGAAATATTCAGGAGAAGAGAGATTCAGTAAAAGATGTGAAGCATTAACATGGAAAATATAAAAAGAAATTTGCCTGACAAATAAAAATAAAGTACTGGATTGCACGACAGATGAGAAATAAAAGGTCATAAGGAATGATGTGCACTCATAAATCCATTCAGATATCTTCTTACTATAATATTCATATCTTGGTATGAACAAATGATATATGGCAAGTAGGAAAATATGACATTACATTAACGTGGGTTATTTTAGTAACCAGTAAAGTTATATTTGGTAACATGTGACATATTTTTGAAGAAATACATCACATAACTAGAATGTGTCAATAGATATAAATATATTGATAAGAACAACCAAGAAAAGTTTCTCCTGGGTCATGGATATTGCTAAAATCGAATCTTGGTTGGTTGTTGACAGAGTTCCTATGCACTCCACTTGTATAAGGCCTTTCTAAAAATGATGTATCTGTACATTTAAATGAGGTCCTCAGGGAACAGGTAGTAATAAGAATGAATGCCTTTGGGGGATAAACTCATTTTTTTTGAAAGAAGACTCAAATTCAGATATTTAATCCTATAAACTCTCCATGAATTTCAATGTGCGTTGGCAAAATATAGTTAATGAGATATAGACATAGAAACAAAAGGTTGGAATAAGGAAAAGTAAGAACTATGAAAATATTATGTGTACTTTTAATTTTGTATATATTTTAAAATATTGTTTTTTAACATAAGAATCAAAAATATTTTTCAGGGAACCAGCACTGTGGCATATTGAGTAAAGCTGCTGCCTGCAGTGCCGGCATCCCATATGGGCACAGGAAAGCCCTATGGCCTGGGAAACCAGTAGAAGACGGCTCAAGTCCTCGAGCACCTCCACCTGTGTGGGAGACCCAGAAGAGGATCGTGATTTCTGCCTTCGGATCAGCACACCTCCAGCTGTTAAGGCCATTTGGGGAGTGAACTGGCAGATGAAAGACATCTCTTTCATTCTCTCTGTCTCTCTCTGTCTCTCTCTCTCTCTGCCTCTGCATCTCTGTAACTCTACCTTTCAAATAAATGAATAAGTCTTTAAAATAAATAAATATGTTTATTTCAGGAGCGTCATGTGATGTTTCAATACCTATATTCATTGTGTAATATTTAATCATTTAATAATTTTTTTGTAATGAAAACAGTGTAATTCCTTTCATAGCTTTTTTTTCAGCGGAGGGAAATATACAGCGCATTGCCAGATATATCTACAGTCATTGTACTTACACAGACAATATAGAAAATCACCACATGAAAACTCAGACTTGCCCCTAATGGTAGAGTTAGAAACATGCCAGGGATTCCAATTAAATCCCATCAAGGTGGCATGTACCAATGCCATCTCACTAGTCAAAGTGATCAGTTTCAGTTTATAATTGATCATAATGATAGGATTAAGTGTCAAAGGGATCACATAAACAAAACTAGTATCTGCTAATACTAACTGATAGAATTAAAAAGGGAGAGAATGATCCAACATGGGAAGTGGGATACACAGCAGACTCATAGAATGGCAGATGTCCTAAACAGCACTCTGGCATCAGAATCAGCCCTTAAGGCATTTGGATCTGGCTAAAAAGCCCATAAGAGTTTCTCAGGCATGGAATGCCAAGACACTGTGGCAAAAACAATTAAAAAAAAGACCTAAATGAAAGATCTCTGTGAGTGAGATTCCAGTGAAAGAACAGGCCATCAAAGAAGGAGGTACCTTTCTCTGAAGAGAGGAAAGAACTTCCACTTTGAATATGGCCATGTGTAAATAAGATCGGAGTTGGTGAACTCAAGAGGCTTTCATAGCTTTGGCAGCTCATGACAAGCCCCTCGGGTGATTACTGACATCATAAACAAGAGTGCCAATTGTTAAATCAACAACAGGAGTCACTGTGCACTTACTCCCCATGTGGGATCTCTGTCCTTGATGTTTTACTATGTGAATTAATGGTAAAACTAGTACTCAAACAGTACTCTATACTTAGTGTGTCTGTGTGGGTGCAAACTGTTGAAATCTTTACTTAATAAATGCCAAGTAGATCTTCTGTATATAAAGAGAATGGAAAATGAATCTTGATGAAGAATGAGATGGGAGAGGGAGTAGGAGATGGGATGGTTGCGGGTGGGAGGAAGGTTATGGGGGGAAAAAGCCACTATAATCCAAAAGTTGTACTTTGGAAATTTATATTTATTAAATAAACGTTAAAAAAAGAAAACAGTATGGAGTATCATTAAAATATTAAAAATAGAACTACCATATGATCTACCAATCCCAGTTCTGTGTACATATCCAAAGAAAATGTAATCAGTCCAACAGATACATCTGCATTCCTGTGTCACTGTAGCACTATTCATCTTGCTAAGAAATGAAAATAATCTAAGTGTTCATCAGCTGATGTATAGACAAAGAAAATGTGAAACACACATACAATGGGATAATCTTTGGTCATAAGAAGGTTAAAATCTCGTCATTTAAAGCAACATCAGTGAAACAACAGGAAATTATATTATGTGAAATAAGGCAAACACAGAAAGACAAATACCACCTGATTCCAGTCATATCTGGAATCTGAAAAAGTTGATCTTGTTTCCTGCTAATACTCACCCTGGGAGGTAGCAGGTGGTTACTTAAGTTCTTTTATCCCCACCCCTGTCTTGGGACACTGGATTTAGTTCCCAGCTCCTAGTTTCAGCCTGGTCCATATCCAGCTATTGTGGGCTTTTGGAGAGTGAGCCAATTGTTGGAGGATCTCTCTCTCTCTCTCTCTCTCTCTGTTTCCTCTCTCCTTGTCAAGTAAGTTTTAAAAGTTAGGTTGATTTCATGAGAATTAAGAATATGACCATAGTTACTGGAGCCTTGGGAGATTGTACAGGGGATGGGCAAAGGTTAATAAATGGCTACTAAGATACAATTAGATAGGAGAAAAATTTCTAGTATTCTTTTAACTTTCTCTCTTCCACATTTTTCATTTGCTAGATCTCTCCATTCCACTTGTCAGTCTGCAGAACTCTGAATTATTTTTATCAATACCCAATTTACTTGTTTCCTCCATAGTGAGACACCCCTGAAAAAACCTAAACAATAAAATTGTGTCCTTTATACTTACTTGAAGAAACTCATTTATTTGTTCTTTATTGACTTTTTTGCATAGTCAGTGCTTAGCACTGAATAGTCACTCAATAAATCTTTGATGACTGGATTGAATGAATAGTATTGGAAGGCTCTGAATTTGGGCAGCAGTAAAGTTGAGACATTTCTGTATTTTTCCATTCACTCACTCACTCTATATCTTTATCACTCCACTCTCACTCAACTCCTTTCTCTTCACTGTCATTCTCTTTATTCCTTCCTTTTTTAGTATCTTTTTTTATTCTGTCCTGACCTCCTGTCATTTTCTTCCATTTTTTAACTCTGGTTTTCACTGGAATTTTTCATCTTAAGGAGAGGTAAGAAAATATAGTGTTAAGTTTACTATCAATACAATTTTTAATGGTTATTTGAAAGAGTTATTTCCTTGATCTTAATTTTTAAGGAAATTGGAGGAATAGAAACTTTATATTTATTTCTATTACAACTTCCCCAATCCATCCAATATTCCCAAGACTTACAATAACATCAAACTTAAGTTATTCCAAATTTTTAAGGGTAAATAATTCCTTTGATTCATGTAAAAGGAAATTGACATCAAAAGAAAACAAATTTCTTAACATATGCACTTATGGAATGTCAGGGAAAGTGAAAATAAATTACAATATTGTTAAATATGCATTCATATTTCAGAATGCCTTCCTTTTGCAGGAGAGAACTTCAAAAGTTTCTTGGAAAATGAATTATAAAGTAAGTTCAGTTTGGTGCAAAAAATTAAGTTCGTGCTGTTTTTCATAATAGTCATCTTTCATGAAATTTTGAAAATCCATCATATGCATGAATTTCAAAAATTCTTCACACCAAAATAAACTTGTCTTTTAATTTCAAATTTTATAAATTTTTGAAGTACTTCGTTTGTTCAGGGTTCCTAGTTTCTATCAGTAGACTCAACCTTAACTACACTACACAGAAAAGAATTTGTTAAACCATAACTGATGCTCACAGACTTATATGGGCTTGGATTCCATTCATGAGAAATCTCCCACCATAAAACTGGCCTGAGATCTCATTTGACACTAATGATGCCAGATCAACTTTGGATCCACCACAACTGAGATACCCACTGCCAGCCCCAGACACACCATGCTAAACTAACTGGCTTGCCAATGCCAGGGACCACAGAAACAAAAAAGCTCTATCTAGTTCCAACAAAGCCAGCAAAGTGCATGTTTCACACAAACCTGTTTCTTCAAATAGTTAATCAGGAAAGATAGTATATCTGCATCTCACTGGTCGACTCCAGATCATCTGTGTGATCTTAGTGGGAAGAAAGCTGGATGTCATAGTACTACTGATTCTACTTTCAGAAGTCAACAATCCGGAAAGTAGGGTTCACATAAAGAAACTTATTAAACTTCTAGATGTCCAGAGTTTGGACATCTCAAAATATTAACTGGTCATTACAATGATGTAAAAATATCACTTTCATTTGTGGATATGTACAGAAAAAATGAAGAAAAATGAAATAGTGGCATCATCAGTGTTTTTTTTTTTTTTTTTCATGCAGGTGGCCCACAGCTCATTAGTTATCAGAGAATTCCCTGTAAAGAAGTTCTGAGGCAAACATAATTTTATGTTGTAAAGTTAAAATTATTCATGTACCTTTGTTGTAGGTTTTTTTTTTTTGAAATGTAATCAAAGTGGACTTCTAAAATTATGCTCTTCAAAGACCTAAAGTGCCATTGAGATTAGCTGAAATGTACATATTTGACAGCAATATGATTAATGAAGCATACTATGCTCTGAGCTCTTGGAGTTCAACTTCAGGTACAACATTAAACTTTGTTTTTCTTTAATTATGGCTTCCTAGCTTTTATGTAAAAATCTTTATCAAATGCTACTGTTTTTAGTTTGCTTATTTTAGAAAACAGTATTCATCAATAATAGACATTCTATTTTGTCTTCTTAATTAATCCATTTTTTGAAATGTTCTCTTTTCTCTCTTTCTTAAAAATTTGTGCTACACAAAATTAAATAACCAAGTTAAAGGAGAAATGTTATTAAGATATTATCAATCAAAAGATCATAATAGCAAAACTAGTACTAGGAAATTTCTTTTGTTAAAACTGCAAAAGGAGCTGGCGCTGTGGTGTAGCTGGTAAAGCTGCTGCCTGTGGTGCCATCATCCCATATGGGCAATGGTTCAAGTCCTGGCTGCTCCACTTCACATCCAGCTCTCTGCTATAGCCTGGGAAAGTAGTAGAAAATGGTCTGAGTCCTTGGGCCACTGTACTCATGTGGGAGACTCAGAGGAACGTCCTGACTCCTAGCTTCTGATCAGTGCGGCTCTGGCTGTTGTCCATCTGGGGAGTGAACCAGCAGATGGAAGATTCTCTCTCTCTCTCTCTCTCTCTCTCTCTCTCTCTCTTTCTGCATCTGCCTCTCTGTAACTATTCCTTTCAAATAAATAAATAAATAAATCCTAAAAAAACTGTAAATCTACATTCTAGTAAAATATGGAAAAACAAAATATATTTTCTGAGTTGCCCATCTATACATTTGCAGTCTAGTTTTGACTCCATCAATAGATGAATAACCTTGAACAAAAAAGTCATTTAACCTTTCCATGTAATAGTGTTCCACAGTGGTAAAAGGTAAAGCTGATGATACATGACTCTTGATTCCCAAGAATGCTCATAAATGAGACTTAAGGCTTCTGTACATGTGCTATGCTTCCTCCAAGGAGTACTTTGTCATAAATATAAAACTGTGGCCATTTTAGAGTTTGAGAAGCTAGTCTAGTCTTCTGTGACTGTCAACACCTTCTCCCTTTCCCCTTTCTTAAAAACAACACTATCTGTGCTTTGCGGGTATCTTTTTCCCCTGCTTCACCCATGTGATTCTGGTGATGCTGCAAATACAAAATCTTGTCTCCTATTGAGAGGTGGGAGCATAAGACATAAACCTAGCACATTCCACTTTTGTACTTCTCTGTCTATATAAAACTATTCAAGAGCTTAAGATATAATTGAAACCAAGCCAATAAGAATCCCATCCTGAAATTGTTGTATGCTGGAAGAAGAGACAAATTTCTTTCCAAAAAGGCAGGTGTTCTCAAATCTTGGCAAACTTTAAAATCACTTAACGGGTATGTTAGGACAAGGATTATGGTGAGCAGCTCCAGGTCCAGAGTTTTCAAGGAAGTCATCTGAAGAGACAACTGATGAGATTCTCAGATTTGCATTTCTTACAAACTTGAGGTGTTGATGCTGCCTCCCATCCAAAGGCCACACATTGAGAACCATTATTTAGTAATTAAATCAGGATAAAGTTAGCCTAAAACAAACAACCAGTGACAAATTCTTCTGCAATGTGGATTAGATCTGGTAATTTTTGTGATGGCCTACAATGAGATCAAAGCTCAAAGTGTTACAACGAAACTGAGTAAGAAAGAATAATGAAGAGATGAAATAGAGAACTGATGTCATTTTTAGGCTCCAGATCCAACTAACCCTGTAGCTGATTGTATCTTTATTCTTCCCAGGTATGTGATTCAGCAACAGACCTGTCTAGCTTATTCTACTTTGAAGTGGCTTTCTTTTTTTTTTTTTTTTTTGAAAACAAACAAAACAATTCATTTTTACCTAGTTCCATACACCAAAAAGGGAAAGTTTAATTTCATAGAAGCATCACTGAAAGATCTTAGCTCTTTATTTTTCAAATGGTCCAAAATATTGTATTACCCTATGGCCACATTTGATTCTACAGGAAGATGTCCAGACATAATAATATATTGTACCAAAGTAGTTTCTCAAATAGGTTTATCATTTTTATATGTCACACACTGGAATATATGAGATTATAAAGAACATTACTTCATTGGTGACTGGTTTTTAAAAATACAAATATACATAATTATCTTGAATTGCCATTAAAATGATATTTGATTTCAGCACATGTTTTCTCTGCTCATTACTCTCTACTGGATTTTGAAAAAGTTCATCAACAAAGATCAAATTACAAAGGTGCAGAAAAATTTTTCACTTAGTTATAAATGTACTTATGATATAGGAGCCTTGAAAATATCATAAGGGGATAACCTATTCTTGCATATTGGCACTGGTTTCTTAATTTTTGATTGACTCCAACCACATAACCTACTCAGAAGTTTAAATTATTT
Source organism: Oryctolagus cuniculus (assembly GCF_964237555.1). NCBI lineage: Eukaryota > Metazoa > Chordata > Mammalia > Lagomorpha > Leporidae > Oryctolagus > Oryctolagus cuniculus. Next base: position 115,100,060 of record NC_091436.1, read on the forward strand.
CCAGAAAGCAATGTGGGAGGATATTCAGGATAATGGTGCAAAGAAGGTTCAGAGGGAAGAATTTTGAGGATCCTGCTAGTTAATTAACACAATAAGCAATGCCTCTTTTGCATGCATTCTCATTTCCCCTTCAGAGCCAAAATCAAACACTCTTCGTCTTTTATTTCACCCCCCATTTCTAAGGATCTTTCCTTTACACTTCACTGCAAAGTCCTTCATTTCTCATTAATGTTTTAAGTGCAAAGCTGGCTCTGGTGATGATATAATTTTCCCAAGTCTAAATTAGGTTTCATACAGAGCATTACAAAGGCAGAAGGCAGACTCATACTGTTCTGCTCTTTTACTTATTGTTTATATGACTGAAATACAGAGTTCCAGAAGGTATATTTTCTCTTCTTTTCTTATTTTCTAATCAAACTTTTACAGTTGACTAGGTATTTGTTAGATCAAAAGTAGAGGAAGTGGTCAGTTTTTATTATTTCTACCATTTGACTTTTTGGTTTTGTCCACATTTCAAACAAACACAAAAAGTTTCAGCAATAAAGAATGATTAGGGGCCAGTGCTGCAGTGTAGTGAGTAAGCTGTCACCTGCAGTGCCAGTGTCCCATATGGGCTCCAGTTTGAGTCCTGGTTGCTCCACTTTCAATCCAGCTCTCTGTTGTGGCCTGGAAAAGCAGTAGAAGATGGCCCAAGTCCTTGGGCTCCTGTACCCACGTGGGAGACCCAGAAGCAGCTCCTGACTCCTGGCTTCAGCTCAGTGCAGCTCCAGCAATTGTGGCAAATTGGGGAGTGCACCAGTGGATGGAAGACCTCTCTCACTCTCAATGCATCTCCTTCTCTCTCTGTGTAACTCTGACGTTCAAATAAATAAATAAATCTTTTTTAAAAAAGAATGTTTTCATTTGTAATCAAAATCAGGCCATCTAAGTTTTTGTAAAAATTTTTGTGTATTTTCCTCTATGAAATTTCCAGTGCTATTAAAGCCCAAATTTTTTGGCCTCTCTGGGATTTTGAATAATCAGGACTTAGTCTTTATACACTACTGATATTAAGCTTGGCCAAACACTTGAATGTTCAAAACTTTGCTCATTTATATTGTTGTGTACTTAAAAATATAGCCATTCCTCAGAAAACATGAATAAACTATTTGTATATGACACTTCATCAAGCATTACTGAGGACACAATAGTTGTCTTGCTCAAGAACATTTAAGTCAACAATGAACAGAACATACATTATACCCATTTCTCGCTCTCCCCCTTTCCTGTGTATATATGCACAAATGCAAATACAAACATGATGCATTTTAGTGGTTAATTTCTATTTTAATTTCCAATCTAATATTATGGACAAATTATAATATCAGTTAATTCTTGGTTGAATATAGTCATTTTTGTTTCAAAATCAGTTAACTGAAGTTTTACCACTTCTCTGAATGTTTTTTGGGAGATATTTAATTCCCGGCACTTCTTTAGATTTCTCTAAGGAGCATGGCAAGGAGAAGGAATATTTGGGCCTCAAAATCTGTACCCGTCAGTATTGGCATCTGCTGACATCAATCCATTCCTTCATCTGGTCTAGGGCAGAACCATCCCTCAAGGTATCTCATGGTGATCTCTAGGCTACTCACACACTGTCCAAGATATCCAAATTAAAAGATTACTTTTGACATTTCTATGTCTTTTTCTGGTAAATATGAAAGCTTCAGTCTTTCCTTTGTCACTTTAGGAGTATGGAATCCTTGGAGATAGTCAACTTAACATGTACTAATGTAATCTGCTTTCACTTATATTATCTAATTTTCCTCATTCTTCCACATCTCAGTGAAAATAACACCATTTACTTAGCTGGTCAAGAGACAATTCCAAAGATTTTCCCTTTGGATGATCTTTCTGATGTGTTGTTGCATTCTATTGGCGAGAATTTTATTGAGGATATTTGCGTCTATGTTCATCAGGGAAATTGGTCTGTAATTCTCTTTCTCTGCTGCATCCGTTTTCAGGTTTAGGAATTAAGGTGAGGATGGCTTCATAGGCAGAATTTGCAAGGATTCCCTCTCTTTCAATTGTTTTCAACAGATTGAGAAGAATTTCAGTTAGTTATTCTTTAAATGTCTGGCAGAATTCAGTAGGGAATCCATCCGGTCCTGGGCTTTTCTTTGTTGGGAGGGCCTTTATTACTGATTCAATTTCTGACTCAGTAATGGGTCTGTTTAGGTTTCTATGTCTTCATGGTTCAATTTAGGAAGGTTGTATATGTCCAGGAATCTATCCACTTCTGATAGATTTCCCTGTTTGCTGGCACACAATTCTTTGTAGTAATTTCTTATGACTCCTTTTTATATCTTTGATGTCTGTTGTTACATTCCCTTCTTCATCTCTGATTTTGTTGATCTGGGTCTTTTCTCTCCTTTTTTTAGAGGTTGGGCCAATGGGTGTCAATTTTTTTTTTCTTTTCAAAAAAACAGATCTTCACTTTGCTGATCTTTTGTAATTTTTTTAGATTCAATTCTGTTGAATTCTTCTCTAATTTTAATTATTTCTCTTCTATTAGTTTTGGGTCTGGTTTGCTGTAGTGTTTATAGCTCCTTGAGAAGCATTGATAGCTCATTTATTTGGTGTCTTTCCAATTTCTTGTTGTAGGTACCCATTGCTATAAACTTTCCTCTTAACACTGCTTTTGCTGTATCCCATAAGTTTTGATATGTTGTGTTGTTATCTTCATTTGCTTCCAGAAAGTTTTTCATTTCCCTTTTGATTTCTTCTATGACCCACTGTTCATTCAAGAGCATGCTGTTTAGTCTCCACGTGTTTGCATATGCTCTAGGGATTCCTGAGTTGCTAATTTCCAGCTTCATTCCATTGTGGTCTGAAAAGATGCATGGTATGCATTCGATTCTTTTGAATTTGCTGACACTTGCTTTATGGCCTATTATATGGTCAATCCTAGAGAAAATTCCATACACTGCTGAGCAGAAAATGTATTCTTCAAGTATAGGATGAAAAGTTCTGTAGATATGTGTTAGATCAAATTTAACCTATAGTGTTGATTAAATCTGTTGTTTCCTTGTTGATTTTCGGTCTGATTAACTGTCCACTTTTTAAAAGAGGAAATCCAAATGGCAAAGAGACACATGAAAAAATGTTCAGGATCACTAGACATCAGAGAAATGCAAATCAAAACCACAATGTGGTTTTACCTCACCCTGCTTAGAATGGCTTACATACAGAAATAATCTAACAACAGATGCTGGAGAGGATGTGGGGAAAAAGGCACACTAAACCACTCTTGATGGGAATGGAAATTGGTAAAGCCACTATGGCAGTCAGTTTGGAGATTCCTCAGAAACCTGAATGTAGCCTTACCTCATGACCCAGTATTGCCACTCCTTGGAATTTATCCAATGAAATTAAATTGGCAAATAAAAGAGCTGTCTGCACCTCAATGTTTATTGCAGCTCAATTCACAATGGCTAAGACATAGAGTCAACCTAAATGCCCATCAACAGAAGACTGGATAAAGTAATTATGGGATATGTACTCTATTGAATAGTATACAATAGTAAAAAAAAAATGAAATCTGGTCATTGACAACAAAATGGAGGAATCTAGAAACATCATGCTAAGTGAAATGAGCCAGTCCCAAAGGGACAAATTTCATATGTTCTCCCTGATCAGTGACAACTAATTGAGCACGTAATAGGAAACCTGTAGAAGTTAAACGGATACTATGAGAAACAATGACTTGATCAGCCCTTGTCCTGACTGTGGAGGAACAGCTTACTAGCTTACTATTTTATTCCTTTTAGTATTTTTTTTGTTCTACTCAATACCATTTGTTGAACTCTGTAATTAACACACAATTATTCTTAGGTGTTTAAATTTAACTGAAAAGTGATCCCTGTTAAATATAAAGTGGAATGAGAGAGGCAGGAGATGTACAATTCGGCACACTCTTACTCGGACTTACTCCAAATGCTATAGTTAGAAACGTGCCAGGGGATTCCAATTCAATCCCATCAAGGTGGCATGTACCAATGCCATATCACTAGTCAAGGTGATCAATTTCAGTTCATAATTGATCATAATGATAGGATTAAGTGTCAAAGGGATCACATAAACAAGACTAGTGTCTGCTAGTACTAACTGATAGAATTAAAAAGGGAGAGAACTATCCAACATGGGAAGCAGGATACCCAGCAGACTAATAGAATGTCAGATGCCCTAAACAGTACTCGGGCCTCAGAGTCAGCCTTTAAGGCATTCAGATCCATCTAAAAAACCCATGAGAGTTTCTTAGGCATGGAAAGTCAAGACACTGTGGCAAAAAAACAAACAAACAAACAAAACACCTAAATGAAAGATCTCTGTGAGTGAGTTCCCAGTTTAAACAACAGGCCATCAAAGAAGGAGGTACCTTATCTGAAGAGAGGAGAAAACTTCCACTTTGATTATGGCCTTGCCTAAATAAGGTCAGAGTTGGCGAACTTAAGAGGCTTCCATAGCTTTGGCAGCTCATGACAAGAGCCTCGGGGATTAGTGACACCATAAGTAAGAGTGTCATTTTTTTTTTTTTTTGGCAGGCAGAGTTAGACAGTGAGAGAGAGAGAGAGAAAGGTCTTCCTTCTGTTGGCTCACCCCCAAAATGGGCGCTAAGGCTGGCGTGCTGCACCTATCTGAAGCCAGGAGCCAGGTGCTTCCTTCTGGTCTCCCATGCGGGTGCAGGTCCCAAGCACTTAGGCCATCTTCCACTGCCTTCCTGGGCCACAACAGAGAGCTGGAGTGGAAGAGGAACAACCAGGACGTAATCCGGTGCCCCAACCGGGACTAGAACCTGGGGTACGGGTGCCGCAGGTGGAGGATTAGCCTAGTGAGCCGTGGCGCCGGCCAAAACTGTCAATTGTTAAATCAACAATGGGAGTCACTGTAAAACTAGTACTCAAACAGTACTTTATACTTTGTGTGTCTGTGTGGGTGCAAACTGTTGAAATCTTTACTTAGTATTTACCATGTTGATCTTCTGTCTACAAAGATAATTGAAAATGAATCTTGATGAAGAATGGCATGGAAGAGGGAGTAGGAGATGGTATGGTTGCAGGTGGGAGGGAAGTTATGTGGGGAAAAAACCACTGTAATCCAAAAGTTGTACTTTTGAAATTTATATTTATTAAATAAAAGTTAAAAAATACTTAGTTGAAAGCTCTCTATTCTCTTCCTTCTGCCTTCATCAAGTGTGACAACCCATTAGGATTGGACAAAAATGTTCTGCTACTTTGGAGCACCTTTCTTCATCTGTGCATGCCTCCTCTTAAATTAAGAGGCTGTAGTGAACAGCACTTCTTGTGTCATGCAATACACAGCCAAAACTCAATGAATGTTAGTACAAGTAATATCACTTAGTTAAACAGAAACAAATAAACCATTGTAGTTTAGTAATGTAAGATCTCAAAGCTATTTTACATAGTAATTTAATATTTACACAGAATGTAGCCTAGATGTTAAAATAGGAAGAATACTATTCTTTTCATTTCAAATATGTTATCATCTTAATCTTTTGGTAATCATTTAAAGCAGTGCTTGTGCACATCAATATACAACATGTTCTGCCAAATAATAGAAATTCTGCTCATAGAGCTGTTTTGAATCTAAGCTATTATTTCCAAAGAAATATAGCTCATACTGTATTAAATTACTAATCAAAAGCATAAATTACACAGAATTGGCTTAATGCTAAAGCTTTTGTAAGTGACAATTACCTACAATAGTTGCAATGATTGAGAATAAAGCTTACCTCCTTTTGGCAGATATCTATTTACTGGAAACATACCTGTGAATTAACATACCAATATACTAAAAACCTTCAAGAATAAATATAACATGCTACAGAATCTGAAACAGAATTTTAAATGCCAAAGTCGTTTACATCTAGGCTGACATTTTGCTACTCTATTTTCTTTGTCTCTGTGGGAACTTAGCTTGCTACAGGGAAAGAAAAGAAGTTTTATACCTCGCAGTTCTTCAAAAGAGAATGTTCTCCCCTGAGATAATGAACTACTACTTAATGATCTGGCCACAGAAAATGTCGGCAGTTTCGTTTTCATGAGTAAACACATCTGTGAAGAAGTTGTGAATTTTCCAGTTTCAAACGCATATCAGAGACCTAAATAAATGAAACATGTTTCTTGCCATACAAAGCACATTTTTCCCACTAAGCAGTCAAATCACACAGTTTACATGTTATGCTAATGCATTTTCTGCATGTATTTATAAATGTAGTGGGTAAAATGATCCAAAACAGCACATGAGAAATAAAATGTGCCTAGAAATGACACAATTATTGTCCAGGCGTAACTATTCAGAAAATGTGTGTTTTCTTTTCACTGAGTACTTATAATTATAAAGGGCTAAAGGGTACAATATTTTTACTGAGAGGACACATTTAAAGAGCACCCTGCATGAATGCTTAAATTAGTCAACAACAAAAGTTCAAAATTAATGAGCTAACAGATCAACTTAAGAAGTTAGAAAAAAATTAGAATAAATGCAAACTAATTCAAAAAATAATGAAGATGAGGGCAGTCATTTATTGAACTAAAAAAAAAGGTAGAGACTATCGATAAAACTAAAACATCTTTATTTGAAAAGTTACACAAAGGACAGATGCCTGATGAGCTTGTTCAAGATGGCAAATAACTAAGAATTCATGAACTAAAGAATAAATAATATTATAAGGAAAGTGATTAATAAGTTCAGATTCAACAAGATTAACATAATATTACAATGCTATATTATGATAGCATAATAGATAATAAATTAATGTATTTATATTCTTTTTAATGTATTTATATTCTAATAATGTAAAATAACTAATATTTAAAATAATTAAAATATTTAAAATAACTATTTTAAATAAAATAAAATATTAAAATAACTAAAATAAATAATATTTAAAATAACTAAATATTTAAAATAACTAATGTATTTAAATTCCAATAATGTAAAATCTTACATGAACTAGGAATATATAGATGAGCGAATCTCAAAATGACTCAGAAACCTTGATAAAACTTACATAAAAATATTAAATCAGTAATTTGTAATTTTACTTTCAGTCATTGTCATGGCCAGGTGTTTTTTGGGCAAATTGAGGTACCATATCAACAGATAAATCATTGTAATCAGACCCTTCAAAACAATTTTAAAAAGCAGGACATTCCCCCAACTCATTAAATGAGGTTAGTATAATCTTAACGTCATGGTATGGCAAGGACAGGATAAGGAAAAAAGAAAACCAGTAAGGTAACCTCATAAACATACATGCAGAAATCCTAGACATAAGCTTGGAATAATAAATTGGAGTATTTAAAAATTATATGATAGTGGGGCTGCCACTGTGGCATAGCAGGTAAAGCCACTGTCTGCAGTGCCAGCATCTCATATGGGCACTGGTTTGGAGTTCGGCTGCTCCACTTCTGATCCAGCTCTCTGCTATGGAAAAGCAGCAGAAGACGACCCAAGTCCTTGTGCCGTGCCACTCACATAGGAGATCTGGAGGGAGCTCCTGGCTCCTGGCATTGGATCAGCCAACTGCAGCCATTGCGCCATTTGGGGAATAAACCACCAGAGGGATGACCTCTCTCTATATATATCTCACTGCCTCTGCATCTTTTTAGCTTTGCCTTTCAAATAAATAACCAAGTAAATATTTAAAAAATGATATTGTACCAAATGGCTTTATCCTGAATAGTAAAGAGTGTATCAACAAAGAAAATCTACAAATATAATTTATCATATAGATAAACTTTTTTAAATGTACAGAACGATCTCTTTGATGCAAGAAAAACTCACTTGATAAAATTGAGCTCATGTTAATGATCTAAAAAAAGAAGAAAATAAACTGAACTCTACACACATTATGATGGGTCTTATCACTCAATAATCTGTGTCATTTAAAAGGTTCTTTAAAATGGTATAAATATCAGATGAGATGCATCATCCTAGTTTGGATCCAGAGTTGAATAAAACAACTGTAAATAATGTATTATTGACAATTATGAAAATTTGAATGTGGACTGCATTTAATATGCTTATTGATATAGAAAGATAGCAATCATTACATAAAATTGACTATAAAATAGCATCACAATAATATCTTTCAAAATACTTTGAGAGCCACTACACTTGGAAAACATTGATTTGTCAAGATACATACACATGAATATTCATGATGGCATTGTTCTTAACACCATTCAAATCTAAAAACAATCTACTGACATGAAACACCGCAATGAATGAATTATTGTGAGGACAACAAGAATAAGTCTTGAGAATTTACAGAGATTATAGAGTATGATTGCAATTTTGAAGCACAAAAACAATAAAAACTAAACAACATACTGTTTAGGTATTATATGTGTGTGTGTGTGTGTGTGTGATAAAACAAAGTAAGCCATAAACAAAAATTCAAGATAGTGGATGCCCCAGGACTGAAGCCAGGCATTGGAATAAGTAGAGCACCCAGTGTTATAATCGCACTTATACTGCTTCATCTTTTATTTGTCAAATGTTCATTTTGTTATTATGCTTCTTCAGTCAAGCTTTCTTTATAAATAAATATTCTATTATGTACAGCATTACAAATATAAAAAAGACATTTAGGAGACTTCTGCAGAAGATAATATGAAATAGTTACATTGGCCAATATGATGATCTCTCAGTCACTAACATTATAGGCTATGGTTTAAGCTATAGTGAATCTTTTTTTTTTCTAAGTCATTTTTCTGAGGGATGATTGACATACAAAAAGCTATTTGTGTGTATATATATATTATAAATGTATCTATAATATATTTAATGTATGTATAATATATGTATACACATATATATGTGTATATAAACATAATGCTATAACGAAGAGTGTAGAGATAAGTACAAAAAATTGACCCATCACCAAAATTTTTTTAAAGATTTATTTAGTTATTTGAAAGTCAGAGTTACACAGAGAGAGAAGAAGAGGCAGAGAGAGAGAGAGAGAGAGGTCTTCCATCCGCTGGTTCACTCCCCAATTGGCCGCAACTGCTGCAGCTGCATGGATCTGAAGCAGGAGCCAGAGCTTCTTCCAGGTCTCCCACAGGGGTCAGGGACCCAAGGACTTGGGTCATCTTCTACTGTTTTCCCAGGCCATAGCAGAGAGCTTGATTGAAAGTAGAGCAGCCAGGACAGGAACTGGAGTCCATATGGGATGCCGGCACTGCAGCAGGTGGCTTTACCCACTATGCCACAGCATCGGCCCCCTTATTTCTTATTAATGTACAGGATTATTGCCATCAATGAAAATGATTACCCATGGAACCTTAGCTAGTGGACTCATCCATTGTGCTTCATTGTGGCAAGTCAGGAGTCATTCCCCACAATAACTTCTGTTTAACAATAACAAAATTTGAGGCAACTTATTTACATTAGTTCTGGGACAATATGTAGAATGTTCTCTCACATACTTTCATGACATTTATACAACACAATCTTTGACTTTATGCAATAGTGATAGACATTGAACACTGGCTGAGCCCTAGATACATCCAGCTCAAGGCTGCACTCTGATAGTGACACCTAAGATGATTTACATACAAAGAAAAGTGTTCCCTCCTGTGTTTAGACTGTTACCTCCTAAAATGTGTTTTATGAAAGTCAATTAGGAGTTAAGATAAGGCAGGATCTGTCTGTCTTTTGGTCCTCTGCTGTATGTCTAATACCAAGCACAGTGACTAACACATCACAAGCATAAAATAAGTATTGACTGGATAGTGTAAGATTTAATATGAATTTTCAATAGAAACAGGCTAGTGGTCGTATATGGAGCCATTGTATTTAATGGAACACATTGATCATCGCAGAATACAAGGCTGAAGAAAGGACAGAAACCCAGCTGGAGCTAGACTTTATTGCTGGCTGCCTAACTAAACTGTGAGGATTTTAAGTAGATAATGAGAGGACATTTCAAAACTGGACACATGGAAAATGGAATTAAAAGATATATTTATTTTAGTACAAAAATGAAATCTGTGCATAGTTTTTTCAAAATATGCATTTTGGTCAGTGCTTTCGAGACCCTTAATGTGCATGGATCTCAAAAATGTTTGACCCCAAATAAACTTTTTTTTATTTCATATTCCACAAACTATGTGAAGTATATTCCAAGAATATAAGATGTATCTTAAATTCAATGTGTCTGGACACCTCTCCCCTTACTGTCTTGGAAGACAAATCTTCCACAGAACATACCTTGGAGACATTGAGCTAAACTACATGTCTTACTGAGGGTAGAGGTTACTGAAAGGGGATGGTGGATGGTAGAAAGAGTTATTACCATTCTTTGTCTAACTAATGGTGTTCTTACTACATTGTCTCTGAGGAGAAATCCCACATTCCCTGTCAGTGATTTTTTAAGATTTCTGTCAGATGTGGTATCAAAATGATGTATAATCATTTTCACAGCTGTATGTGGAGAAGGTTTTCCATTCATTCAACTGTTCTGTTATTGACAGTGTTCAACTGATGTTTTCCTCCTGCAAGAAGAGAAGGAATGTCTATATTCTTAATCAGTCCCTTTTCTAGTATAATTGCACTGCACTGAAGGATGCTTTTCTCTTTTGAAACATTGCATCAAATAATACCTTTTGGGACCCTACTTTTTACTTCCTCCTTTCTTTTTTTAGAATGGAACCAATCTACAGCAAAGGAAAAAAAATGTCTTGATATCAGATCATCAAAGTTTTCCTGATGGGCAATAATGGTAAAACAACAGACTCCAGAAACTACTATGAATCATGGTGGGGAAAAATTCTTTCCTGCATAGATCATAATACAAAGGATCTTGCAAAAGTTCATGAAAAATATGTCTTATAAAAAAATTTCATGGATTTCAAATATTTTCACATCAAAATAAACATATTTCAATTCCAAATTTTATACAAACATGTTGAATTATGCTTATGTGTTCCCTTTAAGTCAAAAGACCTTAAGCCAAATAGTAACATGTAATAGCAAGCATTACAGTAGCTAAAATATGTTTATATATAGCAAGCATTACACTTGGTAAGATATATATATATATATATAGCAAGCATTAAAATAGCTTGTGTGTATATATATATATATGCATATGACTGGGTCCATTAGATTAATTCATTATTGATAATCTATTCCTCTATGTAATCTTAATTTCTAATATTCATATGGTATGAATCAAAATTTATTTTCTAGGTTTGTCCTCTGATTTCTTCCTTGCCTTTATTCTATTGTCCTCTGCACCAGGCAAAAGATGGCAGTCAACTCTGAAAGCTTCATTTCACAGATTTTTATATCAGTGCTCTTGCAGCAGGACAAGCCAGTGAGAGGTGTTGCTGAAATCGTGGAGGAACTGAGGGAGAGAGAGGCCTCAGTTCCTCTTCCCACTTCCTCTCTGCCTCCAGTGGCAATTTGATAGCATCATGCCCCTTCACAACTCCAACTCCAAAAGGTCAGCCCAATCATGCTTATAGCTACTGTGGGTATATCACCAGCTCCTGGACTCCAGTAATACCTTTGCCTTCACTTTGCCCCTTTAGTTAACGGTTGATATCAGCTTCCAACATTTGCTCATCGCTGGGTTGGCTCAATACTCCCCACTGCCTTCTCAACTCCCTCTTGGCACCACTACTCCTTCTGCTGGAAACACTTAGAGAAGCTGCCTTTTCATTCTTTGAGCCCAAACTAACATTTTATGTATTTTAAGAGAATTAATAACTATGCATATTTAAAGGTGGGGAAGCCTTTTCACTGTTTAAAATCAAGTAAGACACAAATGTGAACAGGAAAGGTCATAAACCCTATCTTCAAGATGTTTCCCACCTTTCCCTTATGGGTCTTTCCTAATGGTATCTGAAAAAGAAACATCCACCATAGTGGAAAGACAAAACTTTAATTCAGTGTCCTATATGGAGATTATTTTACTCTTTTTCCAAGAAAAACTCTTGTACTGAGTATAGTAACCAGTTTAAATTGGAACCCATACCCAAGACACAAATTTCCAACTGAACAGGAAGAAAACAAGTGCTAGTGTTCACAGTAATTTCCAATTGGAGACACATTGTCTTGATTGAATGAAATATTCCATGTGAACAATGCTTCCCTCATACACCATTAACATGAAACAAACACACCTTATAAACAGAAACAGAAATTCTAGAGAGACATGCACTAAATGTGTGGCCCTTCGCATCACTCAATCCAGGCTGAGGTGAGCAGCATCCACCTGCAGGCTATGAAAAGTCATAGTATAGAATGAGAACACCTGGACATCAGTGAGTTCCTTTCTACAAATAGTTATTTGGCCTCTAGGGTAGCTAAGGAATATTCTGCTCGCTGGTTGTTGAAAACTGATCCTGAGTCATTACAATGAATAGGATCAAACAATCTCTTTAAAGAAATAAAAATGAGAAACAACACTAATCAAGGGAAGATACTGACTGAGCAAACCTCAAGAATAATATTTCCCTTAGCAAAATTCATTCCCAAATGTCTTCTTTTTTATAACTTTTAGTTTATAATTCCTGGATAAACATAATCTAGGCTTTCCTATGGAATTTATTATAGTGATAAAATCTTTCTTTTTTCTTCCTCTATGTATTCAGTTTTTATTATTTAGGATAATTTTAGGATAATTTTGAATATGAATCCATCCCTGATTTTAATTTTTAAAAAATATTTGATAATTTTCCATAATCACTATCAATGCAACAATAAACATCCTTATATTTACATCCTAGAAAAATAGAAAATTTAAAATAGCAAAATCTAGGATCATAAACCACAACGTGAACATTAATTGTAGAATCTTTTGGTTGAATGGATCCACTTAACCCTATAAACACTTTTGAAAGTGTTATTAGTCATCTGGCACTTTGGGTGCACTATGATTTATTACTTCAACAGTCACCGATATCTAACAGATGCTTTAAAAGTATTTTAATACCCACAGCAGACACTGTTTGTGACCTGCCCATGTTGCTTCATGTGCACCATTTCAGTGTACCAATTACAAGAATGTGCTTTTCTTTGTTTATGGGTTTTTCCCTGAACACTAGAAGGTATTTTCCTATTCTTGTGCCAACTCTGAAAGACCAGGGAATTCTCAGACCCCAAGAGCAGCCCTCAACCAAAGAACACTTCTTTCCTGGGTGGCCTAAGTATAAGAAATGTATTAACAGTCTCCACTGGGATGAGAAGTAGCAGTGCAAGGTGTGTTTTGCAGGAAAATGTACCCTTTACTGTCTGTCTTCGCTACACTATCTCATTCCTTACTCACTTCTCAGTGTGTGCTTTACAGTCAAATGATTATCTGTATTTATACAAAAAACCGTGTCTTAGGGCTGTGTTAGAGGAACCCCAACTGAGAAAAATCAAATTAATTATCAGCTCTCTAGGGGAATGTCTGCCAATCCACATAAACTGAATCACCCTCATGAATATTTTCTAGGGAAGACCAAGTGCATAGCTGCTTCCCTGATAAAGCCACAATGATTAATGAAGAAAACAATTACAGCAACCCTTACCTCTCTGTGCTCAGCTTCCCCACATTTCCAGTCTGTCTGGCTTATCTAATCAGGACATCTTTAGACATAACATAAAAGACCCAATACTGAAAAGTAAGATGACAGAGTGCCTTGAAATTCAGGCCATCATTATCTTCATGTTGTAATTATAATTATCTGTGCTCTCATACTGACCAGGTTTACTTCTTCATTTACTAGCTTGCCATTTAAGATACTAGTGAATTATTAAAAGATTATATCCTTTCCCAGCCATTATTATGATGCTATTTTTGCTCCTCTGACTATAGAGAACTAACATCAAAATTAGATGCAAATTAGAGCCAATTTAGCAAACTTTTTAGAATCTCATGCAGGGAACTGTGAAATGGCTTGATAAAAGTATATTTATTCTTTTTGAGTCATGGCATGATTTTGCTGTTTTCAGTGGAAAATATGTTATCTTTCCATATACAGTTTTGCAGTTGATTTTAATAGACTTTGCACAAGATATACTGGATTCCAAAATTAAGAATTTGTGTATATCAAGATCATGCTTCTATTGTTAGCTTCTCAGCTTCTTCATTACTTAACATCTTTTCCATACCACAGGGCATTACATGGCACAATAAAGAGTATTTAATTCCTGTAAGAGTTAACTTTTCATTTGTGACCAGACTACATGTTAGGTTTAGGCAAATGAAAGAAACAAAATAATAGCTTAATGAGAGAAATAATTAATAATCTATTTCCACTACTTTCAACAAAACTCAAGCAAGGTTTGAATTAAGAAAGTATTATCTGATTGAAAAGAAAATCATAAAGATGGTAAACCAATGAGTACACTTTGCCTAAAGTCCTCATTGGTCAAAGAGAGAAATTATATCATTTCCACAGAGTGCTATGAATTTTAGGAAAGATGCCATTACACCATTTATGAACAATTCCAAGCAAAGAAAGCATTATTATGAGCGTAAAATAAAGACAACATGGGAACTTTAAAGACATTTAATCATGCTGCTGTCCTTGAATAGTGTTTTCATACCCTCAGTACTAGAAAGGAGGCAGAAGCACAAAGTCTGGGTAAAATGAGAATAGGCACACTGTATTAACAGGGTGAATAGACAATTCCTACACTGTCAAGAGAAACTCTCGTTGCTAAACTTCAACTTAAGGGGTTGCTTAAATGCATGACCTTATGGAAATTTAATATGTTATGGTTCATCTGAACTTGTCAGCTGGCCCCAAGCTGCAATAATCAACTTTTCAATGTCAGACTCATTTACTCCACGAAGAATCCTAAAATAGCCATTTTCTCCCCATGACTTTCCCCAGGAATTGGCAGCGATCTGCAGAAAAACAAAAAGTGAAAAAGTTGAGAATCCTACTTAAGCATTTTTAATCTTATCTATTAAAACACAAGCTTTAAATGCTTTGGACTTATTATTGTTTACATGAACTTCCAAAATTTTTGCACCAATTTTTTTCTTTTAATTCCTTCTTCTGTGAGCTTTTTGAAGGACCCTCTTCCTTATTAAGAACCTAAATATTTTCTAAGTAACAGCCATATTGTTTATAAGCTAAATTATTATGTGTTAAGATTCAGCTACATTAATCTGCAATATATGTGCATATTGTCAACAGCCAGAATTGGTGTGACTCTTCTACATTCCCTATTGTACAAAGGTAAGGTGACACACAAACCATCGATTCAGAGTGTCTACAATGGGAACAGACTGTGCTGGGCACTAGAAGTCCAGGGATAAATAATATATTATTCTGTGTTCTGAGAATTTACAGTCTAACAAAGAATGGCCAACACAAGCCCAGTGCCATTGTAGAGACCTGCACAAGGTGTATTGAAGGCAGATGGGGGCATCACACTTGTTTAGATATTTCAGGAAAGATGTTATGGAAGAGGTGCCACGTGACAGTCATATAAAGCCTGAGCATGAATTCCTCAGATAAATTAAAGAAAAGAGACTCAGGGAAAAGAAAACGATGAAAGCAGAAACATCAAAGCAAGAAGCAGTATGAAGTAGTGAAATGAATCAATGAAATTATTATAAGTAGATCTTAAGACAGAAGCAAGTGGATAAATTCTGAGGCTGGAAGGGAAGGGAAGAACATCCAAACAGAGAAAATAATAAAGATGACAGCAAGTCACTAAGTTGCATCTAACAGGAAAGCAATGAGGGCAAATGTATTTTGATTACGTTACTCCATAAAATCTGAGATAGGTGGATTTAAGAGACTAGAGACAAGAGGCAGGGAGACTAGAAAATAATTCAGTTAGATAATTTAACTAAGGCAGGGAACAGAGGTAAAAAAAAGCAAGAAATCTTCAGAAAATAAAATCAACAGGATTCAGAAGGTAATCGTTTCTTTTGCTTTTCAAAATATGAGATTGTTAGGAACCTGGGGCAAGTATAGAATGGGTTCTGGATTTAAAGCTTGAGTAAGTGCATTCTGAAACCAAAACCTTAATGTGGTGCACACAGAGTATCAGGAAGGTCAAAAGGGTCAACAGAAGGAAGTTAATAGACCAAGGAAACTTGCAGCAGAAAAGTCCAGCTAATTGAAGACTTCACACAGCTCCCACTCTTGCCTCACATTCAGCCTACACTGAGCTGTAAAACGAAAAGTTTCCTCTGGCATGATCTAGACTGATAATCCCCAGGCATGTGACATGCTATTGAGCTTTCAGTGTTTTCTGTCACACAAGAGATGAGCAGATTCCCTCAACATCAGAAATTGTCATGACAACATTAGCTTTAAGCAATAGCTGATTATCAGCAACATTTCTTTTTCAGATTTGGATCTTTGCCTCCTTAATCAGCCCTAATACCTTAAAGGAGCACTCTCAAAGCTTTGTCTAAAATTATGACTTCAATGCACTACTTCAAAGAACTGAACATAAGGTAGCAAAAAGTGTATGAGAGTTTTAGCAACAATTAAACTAAATTACAATTTCCATATTTCCTACTCTCTCTGCCTTCTCTCTCTCCCTCTTTTCTCCCTCCTCCCCAACACCCCAACAAGGCCTAAGAAGTCAAATAATATGCATTTTTAGGAAAATTAGTGCTTTATGCTCTAGAAACTTTAAGGTCTTGACATTTTAAGTTCCTGAAGCCGTGATTTACAGCATTGTACCTACATTCATTTGGATGTATGACAATGATTATAACCCATAATTTCATTCTTAGATATTTGGTAAATATAGGAAAGACATGTAAAGATTTTTATAAGCAAACCCATAATATATGTGCTAATAAGAGTTAACCACAGGTTAGCAAGAAACACAACAAAATAATCAAGAATGGACTTTGCAACTTAAAACTAATAATGGCACTTCAGGATATGAATTTTGAGTATCAGTCTTATACTTCTTAATCTTATTTCTTCCATTTCCTTACCTATTTTGTTTACTTCCTCCAAATGCCTGGATTCGCCTGTATTTAATTATCAAGGTGGCAATATAGAGAAGGAAATTTCTGAAGTGTTACATTTTATCTTTTCCCTGAAGATATATGATTTAGTTACATGGGAAAAGTGTATTAATATTGTGTGTACACTTTATTGAATTTACATATGTGTTTATGAAATTTATGCCTGTGTAATGTCACTTAGATCAAGATTTTCATTAAGCTAAGTGAAATAAGCCAATGACAAATATCACATTTTCTCTCATATTTGGATGAAATATTCTTTTCTTTTTTCTTCCTTTATTATATATACAGGGTATTAAAATGTGTGGATGTCATATTATTTGGCATATAGATTGATGTAAATTTTGTCTTCACTAAATATATAACCTACCTAATAATAAACCCTTCTGTCCTCAATTAAAGAGCATTGTTATTAACTCCAAGTTATGTGATAGTAACATCCCTGTTTTCAAGAAAATAGTATGTATGTATATCTGTAGAATATCTACATATGAGGTGAATATGACAAAATATAAAAATTATTAAATCTATATCATATATAAATATAATCTTAAAAATCACCTATAGTATCTCCAGAAGGTTTACAACATTCCTTTCCCACCAACATCCACCATCTTCTCTCTCATCATTTTTTTTCCTGTAATTGATCTTTATAATAGTAGATATAGGAAAAATGCAGTACTCTTTTGTGTCTGACTTCTTTCACTCAAAATATTGTCCCTGTGATTAATCATGTTGTGGCATGTATTAGCAATGCATTCATTTTATTACTGTGTATTTTCATTGAATATGAATCTCACAGTTTATTTTTACCATTTTCTTCTTAATAAATATGATAAGTATGAACATTTGTTCCATCTACACATTTATGAGTACTATAAGAGTTGCACTTACTTAATATCATCACTTGCATTTTGTTAATAAATCCTTTTAGCTTTAGTCAATACAGTCTGTATGTAATGGTATCTAATTGTGAATTTAATTTGCATTTCCTAGTAACATGGTCAATTTTAATATGTCTGTTGAGTTTCTCTTTCTGAGGTGCCTTTTCAATAATTTTGTTCAATATTTTATTGAATTTTTTATCTTCTTATATATCTCTAAGAATTTTTATGTATTTTACATATGATTCCTTGCCAGGTATTTTTCTAGATTGATAGATAGATAACAGCTATTTTCACAGTCTGTGGCTTGCCTTTTTAAAACTTATAATGTTATATTTTGAAGATTTATTTTTATTTTTATGTATTTGACAGAGTTATAGACAGTGAGAGAGACAGAGAGAAAGGTGTTCCATGCGATGGTTCACCCCCCAAATGGCCGCAATGGCCGGAGCTACACCGATGTGAAGCCAGACGCCAGGTGCCTCTTCCTGGTCTCCCATGCCGGTGCAGGGGCCCAAGCACTTGGGCCATCCTCCACTGCCCTCCCATGCCACAGCAGAGAGCTGGTCTGGAAGAGGAGCAACCGAGACTAGAACCCAGTGCCCATATGGGATGCTGGTGCCACAGGCGGAGGATTAACCTAGTTCGCCATGGCGCCGGCCCCGTAATGTTATATTTTGAATATTTGTTTTAATTTTAACCTAGTCTGATTTTTTTCTTATAAAGCTCATTTTGTGTCCAGTTTAAGATAACTTTGTCTCATTGATATCATTAACATATTTGCTTATGTTTTTGTCAAGAAGTTCTATTATTGTTGCAAGTACATTGAAATTCTCTACTGAAATTCTTTTTTTGTCCATATCTTCCTTTATAATTTTGTGACGATTATTTTAAGGCACACATCTAAAGTATAATCTATTGTTATTGCTTCTACTAAAAGTTTCCCCTAGATTACTACTCACATTTTTACCATTTTTGTCTTTTACTTTTAAAATATATGCTGGATATTTTTTGTAATAATTATAGAGATTGTCATTGTTTTTCAGAAAAGAAAGCTAGCCCTATTTTTCCAGAGAGGTATGATGAGGAATTTGTCACTTCAATGTAGTCAAGAATTTATTTAAGTCTGCACCTGCTTTCAATATGTCCAGAGTTGTATCTACTGTATCTATTGTGTCTGTGTCTGTTTATCTGGAATTTTGTTCTAGGCCCTGCATTGCTACAGAAGAATTTACTCTGCCTTTCCAGCTCTCCCCCTTAGCTCCTCACTCTATTCCAGCACTCACCAAATATCTCATGAGAAAAAAGGACTATATGTTTTAAGTTCCTCTAAAATTCCAATCTAGCTGGATTTCTTTTTCTCCTTGAGTTTTTCTCTACCTATTACAAACCCAATCCTCAGCTGGCCTCAGACCTACCAAATGTTCCCAGGTTTGAAACTCATCTTTGGATTCAATTCGAAAACACAAGTTTGGGGAATTCTGTTCTTTTCCACATACTCAGTGAAATTTATGGTTTGCTGCTATCTATTATATTTTACTTAGTAGTTGAAGCCATTCTATTATATTTATTATAAAATACACCTGTGCTGTATATTTAGGAACGTCCATTATAATTATAGGGAAATAACATTTCCCTGGATTTCTCAGTGTGTATGCAAAATGTCCTGGCCTTCTGAAACACATACACACAAAAGGAAATAATACAAAGATAAGAAATTATTACATTCACCTCTCTCTTAAGTATTTCAGCATTCGCACATCAAAAGAATTGGATCTTAAGCACTGGCCTGCTTAACTGATCTGATCTGAATAGATAGTAGAACTTCTCCCATCTCCCTAAGAGGGCCAAAGAGCTACAGCAAATACAGGATCCAATATTAAGCTCCAAAGTGCCAGAGTACAGGAACATTTTCTCCCTTGGAATTCATGTGCAAAAAGACATGAAATCCAACATTTAGAGACATTATATGGTGTTTATTTGGCCCTGAAAAGAAATTTTTATATTCCTAAAAGTTAGGCTCAGAACACAGAACCCTTTCCATCTCACATTAATGAAATAGAATAGTTTTTTTCTTTTATTTCAAGAAAAAAGGAATCTGCCTGTCTTTCTCCTGTGTATAGTTGGAGAAAATCCATTGTTCTCTTCTTTGTCCCTCATTTATTAGATATAAACCACTACCTATGTAGAACATTTAGTTTTTTTTTTTTTTTTTTTTTTTTTGGACAGGCAGAGTTAGACAGTGAGACTGAGAGAGAGAGAGAGAGAGAGAGAGAGAGAGAAAGGTCTTCCTTCTGTTGGTTCACCCCCCAATGGCCGCTACAGCCTGCACACTGCGCCGAACCGAAGCCGGGAGCTAGGTGCTTCCTCCTGGTCTCCCATGTGGGTGCACAGCCCAAGGTCTTGGGCCATCCTCCACTGCCTTCCAGGGCAACAGCAGAGAGCTGGACTGGAGGAGGAGCAACCGGGACAGAATCCTGCGCCCCAACCAGGACTAGAGTCCAGGGTACCGGCGCCACAGGCAGAGGATTGGCCTAGTGAGCCGTGGTGCAGGCCTCCATTAGCTATTATAATATCATCCATGTTGTGACACTGGTGTGTTAATCTGTTGATCTGACTGTATCAATTAAAAACTCTTTACTTCTGACCCTGATCTGACCGTTCATAATTCTTTACAAAACAGTTTGACTTACTTAAAGATTTCATTTTTAAATCAAATTGTTATTAAGTTTTATACAGAATGAGTTTTTTTTTAGTGACTTGAATATTTTTATTCATAAAATTATTCACTCACTCATGCAATGGATATTATTTATGTTTTGACTGTGTACCTGTCACTGTATTTTGTCCTTGGAATACATTGATAGATAAGGTAAATATGGTTTTAGCACAAGGTGAATATGCATGCATATGTGTATATGTGAATATATGTTTGTGTACATGTAGTGGAGACAAAAAGTCAATCAAAATGTACAATTTAATATAATGTCATAAATTTCACACAATGGAATATTACCAAGCTATAAAAAGAATGAAATCATGTAATTTGGAGCAAAATAAATGGAACTGGAGGATACCATGTTGAATGAAATACGCCAGACACAGCAAGACCAGTATTGAATGTTCTCCCTTATATGTGAGAGATAAAATATAAAACAAATAAAAATGGAAAAAAAAACTAAAAAAAGTAATTTCTAGGTTCTACTTCTACTTTCATTTTTGTGACTTTGATATGCATTGCCAAAATTCTTCTAAAAATTGTCTTTTATAATGGCAACCTCTAGTGGAAATAGTTACTTGCTGTTGTCTACTTATTTGGAATACCAGACTGGATATGTTAATAATAGTTCTGAAAAAGCATGTGCAATCGAAAGATTGTGAAAAGTAAATTCACACAAAATCTAAAAAATTCAGCATTATTTTTACATTACCACCACTTAAGCTTAATAATTTATCTTAAAGAGTCACAGCTCAAAGAAATATGGCTCCTGGGCCCATGAAATATGTTTTTGAAAATTTTTGATAAGTAGTATGCTAAGAATTAATATAACTCTAATAAAAGTAGTATAAAATGTGTACTATGTGTTGAAATTAAAATAATAAAAGAGTGTATATAAACAGACATGTATGGGCATATGAGAATGTGGGTTTGTATATGTTTACATGTACCCTCACTATGGAGCTGTATGATAGAAATGATCAAGTTCAGGATGACAGGATAACAAAACACTTTCCTCTGCGCATTCATTCACACATGCTCAACAAATAGCTATCTAGTACTGTGGGTTAAAAAAGCAATGTAAGTTAAATACATTAGTCAAATAACTTCTTATCATCTCTAAATAAATTTGTTGGAAGATGAAATAACATTCAAATTCATTTAATAGGTATCTAACACAGATACTTAATCATAGTTATTCAAATCATTGGTTGCTATTAATATCAATTGTTGGCTGCATCAATTTTTTTAATGAAGAAAATGCTTGGTTTAAATAAAAAGAAGAATCATATTTAAAAGCATAATATCATTATATGTCAACAAGACAAATGTAAATTGTGACTACATACATCACTGACTGTTTTTTCTGAGTGCCCTATGGGGAAATTTTTCCAAGTCCCTCTGAAGGTAACAAGTCCTAAAATCTAGTTTGTTAGCTATATCATGCCCTCTACTGTATACATTCAAATTTAAATTTCAGAAGTAAGATCATTCAGACTTTACACTATTTCTATAAAAAATAAAAGTTTAAAATAAAAGGACTTGGAACAACTGATTAAGTTCATTTTAATTAACTGATTATTTGAAATAATATGTTCCATTCTTCAAAATCTTTCTTATCTATAATTTTCTATTATTTTTGAAATTAGACATTGGTTCCTTCTTATAACATAAGTATGTTATAGTTGGCATGAAAAAGGGCCTTAATCCTAGGAAACCTATGAATATGATATGAATACAACAAAGATATCAAGTTGATTGACATGTCTGCATATACAAAGGAGGTTGAAGCATTACTTAAGTTTCATCCAGATGATAATAGAACAAAAAGTTGTTCTGTTGATTATCAATTTGAAAAAAAGAAAACACTGATTCTTCTTGAACATTTGAAATAATTTAAAATAATAGGTATTGAAAACAGCTATTAGTATATTAGAAATGGCTATAATGAGTCTTGGAGAAGGAAAACAATAATATAGCTAATGTTATGGTGACTTAGGATGTGACTAAATAACAGAAAGCTGAGAGCAGAGAAACAGAAGACTCTAAAGTGTTCACAGTAAGGATAGAACTGGAAGGAGTTACATACCCAAAATTTTTCCTTCTGCCCTCGTGCTCCTTTCAGCGTGCCCCACCTATAATTAATAAATATTAGCATCAAAATATTTGCACTTGAAAACATGCAAATTTTCATCCCTATATTTTTTGAATTTTTAGTCATCTCACCCTATTTTACAATAGAAATGTCATCACCTTAAAGTAATGTGCTTATACTTTTTTTCTTTGCATTGCATTTTTTATGTGTACAGAATAGACTCATCTATATCTAGATGGCTCAAAATCAAACTCATTGACCAAACAAGAAAGATCCTAGGACAACTGAAGTACAGAGGTCTTAGAGCAGTTAAAGAGGGGTTAGGCATTTTGTATAGCTGTTAAGACCCCACTTGGGACACCATTTCCCATGTTAGAGTGCCTGGGTTTGAGTCTCAGCTCTGCTCCCAATTCCAGCTTCTTGCTAATGTACACGCTGGAAGGCAGCAGGTGATGGTTCCTGTACTTAGGTCTTAGCCACCCTTTAGGAGACCTGCATAGAGTTCCAGACTCCTGACTTCTGTTGTAAGTTTTCAGGGAGTAACTTAGTGTATGGAAGATCTCTCTATCTCTGTTTCTCTGTTTATCAAATGAAATGAAAATAAATAAAAATTTAATGATAATTTTAAGATACTTAATGATAATTCCCACTTTTATACCCACCTCAAATGACAAATACATAACCTTTACAAGGCTGCTAATAAAAACCACAATGAAAATACAGATTATTGTTGCAGATGAAGTGATTTGTATAAAAGTGTCCATGCACACATTTCATAAAGTGCCAAGGTGCCTAATACATAGAATTGCTATATACACATATCTGAACGCATATGGAAGCCAAATCCCATAGTCCCAGTACAAGTTCATTTTCATTGTAGTACATAATAGTCCCTAAGGAACTTGAACTTACATTTCCCTTTTCCTCTTTACTAAATCTATTGAGGTGGGGTTTTATGAGCATATTCTACCTACTGAGGTAATGGAGTTCTGTCCAAGTTCATACAGTAGGAAATGATGAGCCAGGAAATCCACGGCTCTTGTTCTTAACATATTATATGACTTTCCCCTTACAATTATACAACCCCCAACTGCAGTGTATCCTCAACAGTATTTGCTTTAAATAGAAAACACATTGAGTACCCTCTACACGTAATTTGATGGGCTGTGAAAACATCAATTTAGCCCACATATTGCTCCATTAATTTATAACTAATATTCAAAATCCCTTAATAGAGCTGAATGTGGTCTGCCTTTACAGCACAGAGATTCCTAGGACAAGTACAAATTTGTTATCAAAATAATTCCTAGGCCGGCGCCGCAGCTCACTAGGCTAATCCTCCGCCTAGCGGCGCCGGCACACCGGGTTCTAGTCCCGGTCGGGGCGCCGGATTCTGTCCCGGTTGCCCCTCTTCCAGGCCAGCCCTCTGCTGTGGCCAGGGAGTGCAGTGGAGGATGGCCCAGGTGCTTGGGCCCTGCACCCCATGGGAGACCAGGAAAAGCACCTGGCTCCTGGCTCCTGCCATCGGATCAGCGCGGTGTGCCGGCCGCAGCGCGCCGGCCGCGGCGGCCATTGGAGGGTGAACCAACGGCAAAGGAAGACCTTTCTCTCTGTCTCTCTCTCTCACTGTCCACTCTGCCTGTCAAAAAAAATATATATAATTCCTAGTACATCAGTCGCAGAGGCTGATTTTCATAGGCTACAGAATGCAGTAAAGGCCTACAGCATGGAGATATTGTCTAAAGAGGACCATTGTTTGATAGGGTTCTTGGGGCATTGAAAATATCGAATGCATTTAGATCATTTGGCATGAGGGTGAGGGAAGAAAAAGTGATTCAGGATGGTGGGAAATCTCTAAAGAACAATTTTGCCTTCTCCTGATGCTAATAGAGGCTCAGAATGGTGATTGTACCACTTGTCATCTCTCTGTGTTCTCTTCAGCACACAGGGTATACTGTCCCAAATGTTCTGAGTAGATTAATATGTCAGTTGAGATGGGCTCAACTTCTAAGGTCATTTTGTTGTTTTTTAACTGGATTTACATCCTTGTAACTTTTATTTAAAAAGCTATCACCATTGAAAAAAAAATCAGCAATCCCAAGAAGTGCCCCCAAATATGCAATTGGTATTACCTTCAAGCGATAGGTCACATCTGCAATCACTACTCATTTTCTATTCCTCTACAAAAGCTGTTATAACAATTCAGAGAGCTTTTACCTCTCAATCAAATCTCTTTGCAGGTGGTCCACTACCAATTAGGTTAAAGTGAACTTGCAGGTGGAAGATTCTCTCTCTTGCTCACTCTCTCGTTCTCTCACTCTCTCTCTCTCTCCTCCTCCCCCTCTCTCTGTAATGGTGCCTTTCACATAGATAAAATATGTTTAAATAAATAAAATATATTTTTAAAAAATACAAAATCCAAGATTGAATAGGAAGAATCTAGGAAACCGTTTGACTCTTGAGAAGACAGAGGCAGCAGGGAAGCAATCTCTATCCAAGATCTGGTCAGGTATAATGAGAAGTTGGGGAAGGTCCTGCTTAAACCACTAAAGAGTCTCCCAAGAAAGCTCTCAATTAAGAAAGAGGTATCTTGGCATGATGAGCTGACCCAATAACAAAGCCTTGATATAGACAATAGTGGAGCAGTGGATTAAGCTACCACTTGGGATGCCTGCATCCCATATGGGAATGCTGGAAATGATTGCCACCTCTGTTTTTAATCCAAGTTTTTTGGTAAATTGCACTCTGAGAGGCAACGAAGATGGCTTTATTACTTTACAAGCCTGCCATCCACATGGGAGACTTGGCTACTGTCTTTGATTTGGCCCAGCTCTGGCTGTTGCTGCTATTTGGAGATTGAACAAAGACATCTGCCTGGTCTATCACGGGTAGAGCTTTCTGTCTCTTCACTTTTTCCAATAAAAATCATTGCTAATTGCCTTCTCAACTGCTCATTTACTTGCCATGTACTTCATTGTCAATGGAGCAAGTTCCTAGCATTCAAATCAGCAGTTACATTAATATTTTAAGGTGCTTATTTAAAACATCAGTCATTTTAAGCTCAATGAGAAGACCAGCATTCTGGTTGTTATTTTGTCTCAAAGGGACAGCAAAACATAATAATCAGGTCATCAATTAGAGGTAAGACAGGAAAAGAAAAGGAAGACAGCTGAGCCAAATAGTTTCAGAGAGGAGGATGCTACTGAAGAAAATTTTCAACAAAAGTTATTAACTTTTATGCTAAAGTCGAGTGGAAAGAAAATATCACACATTGAAAATCAACACCATAGAAGTTATTATTTGGTTGTCCTGTGTCAAATGACAAACCAGGTCCATCTGTTAAAGGATCTAATACTTGCACTGTGACCTTCAGCTATCTTTTTTCTCCTCCTTTTCCTCTCAACAGCATCTAAGATCAAAATCAAATATCCCGTAGCATTGCAATGGGGTATTGTAAAGAAAAAGACCCATGAGTTATTTCTAAATATGCTAGCTTAGAGAGACTGGAAAAAAATCAGTCATAGTGAATGACTGTGGTATCATAGCGAATTTGTGTGGTTAAAACCTTTATGTGAACAGCAATATGTGAAAATCAACTAGTACAAAGCAATATGATTCAAGTCATTCCCCTACAGGAGAGAGTTCCTCTCTTTTTAATCATAAAAGGCATTTTTCCTAATATATGTACGTCCACGATATGTGAATTGTGGTACCTTACTTTTGTTAACATTATACTACTAAGCTGAAAATTCGAGAAATACGCATATGCTTTAACAGATATTCTCTTGTGTATCCATTGACATCATGGAGGACATCGCATTCATAAATTCTCCAAACTTAACTTTTTGCATTCTTATTCTCTTCACATTTACCTCTTATTTTTTCCCCAGAAACCTTTTATTTAAGGTATACAAACTACACGCATTTCATAAATACAACTCTAGGAACATAGTGGTTATTCAAAAATCTCTGATACACAGACTAGTACCTTCTGCTGAGATTCTTCTATAACCTTGATAAGTTACAAGTTGTACCGTAAGCTCACAAGCTTGGGAGATTTTTTTTTTTTTTTTTGACAGGCAGAGTGGACAGTGAGAGAGAGAAACAGAGAGGAAGGTCTTCCTTTGCCGTTGGTTCACCCTCCAATGGCCGCCGCGGTCGGCGCGCTGCGGCCGGCACACCGCGCTGATCCGATGGCAGGAGCCAGGAGCCAGGTGCTTTTCCTGGTCTCCCATGGGGTGCAGGGCCCAAGCACCTGGGCCATCCTCCACTGCACTCCCTGGCCACAGCAGAGGGCTGGCCTGGAAGAGGGGCAACCGGGACAGAATCCGGCGCCCCGACCGGGACTAGAACCCGGTGTGCCGGCGCCGCTAGGCGGAGGATTAGCCTAGTGAGCCGCGGTGCCGGCCAAGCTTGGGAGATCTTAATGCAGGTTTTTCTTACCTTAAGGAATTCCACTTAATTTGCATTTTGTACTGTTGTTTTGAGTTTTTTCTACTTCATAAAGTTAAATTGTTTCAATTATTTGTTTTAAACACACTATTATTTTTCTTTCCTCTTAAAATGTACTGACACCTAGGAAAACGGTTTTGAAATAAACTTGGGAAGCAGCTCTCAGCCTGTGTATCACATTCTCCAGTGATGCTTGGGTACCACCTGAGTTTTCATGTCATCCTACTCAGTCTCTGGTTAGGTTTTTCACTCAGTGCACATAATCACTTAAGCTCTTCCTTCAGGAAGTATCTTATATGCTTACTTTTAGCTGATTCTAGAAATACTAGCCTTTTATATAATATGAAGTCTTTCCATGAATTTCTGCAGAGTAAGATATTAAAATACACAAAAGAATGAGATAAGATTTTGTTTTCTAAGATTATGCATGTATTTATGCCTGCTCACTTTAAAAGAGATATATTTTCAGATAGCTGTGATAAATAACACTAAACTTCCTAAAACCTTATTTTTGAGGTTGTGTCTATGTTACAAAATTAATGGACTACATAAATAATTTGGATAAGATTTTTAATAATGACCTTTTTTCTTTTCTCCCTAGGTTTTGGTAGATTTTGCCATTGGGGTCCATGCATTCAAGGGTGGTTATATTACACATGGAAAATAATAAAGTTGAAGACATAACTTTATATATATATATATATATATATATATTTCCACAAATATTCATTTAAGGAGAAGCACGGAATCTCATTATTTTATCCATTAGTGTCTCCATTTCTTCAATAACTATTGGTTAGCCCAGGGATACATCTTTTGCCTTCAAAAAGACAATAATAATGTGAGTGATACTGAGGAATGTTAAACAAAAATGCAAATAATTTGAATTCTGAATGTCATTTAAAAAATACGTCATCAATTTCTATGGGTTACAGGGAAAGAAATTAACTGAGCAAGCCAAAGACAGCTTCCTTTACAAAGGTGAGTAGGAATTTTTCAGACTAAAATGGTAATGCGGGATTTCAGGTTGAAGTTAAAGGCAAAGTTAACAGAGAGGAAAATCTCATCTCAGCCTATTCTAAGATCTGCATGTGGTCCAGTAAACAGCAATGGGAGTGGCAGGAAATAAAGAGATCAAAGCCAAAGAGATCAGGTTATAATGAGCAATCCTTGCTACCAAGCTTGATGTTTACAAAGTGGATAATTAGAAAGTCATTCAAATATCCTTCAGTATTCCTTTTATATGCTCACTTTTAAATAATTCTAGAAATAATACTTCTGCATAACATGAAATGACTTTATGGAAAGACCGTAAGATTTCTACAGAGTCAGGTATTAAAACTCACATAAAATGTGATACAATTTAGATTGTCTTTCAGAAGGAAAATTCCAATATTTGTATAGGAAAGATGGGAAGTCAAACATGAATGTATTTTAAACAAACAAGTAATGGAATTCTGAGTAGGAATGTTAATACTTGCAAAGCAAACATTATTTATTCTTTTGCAATTGTATCCCCAACACCTGAAATAGGGGTTGTAACAGTTGACACTAAATGGGTGTCTGTTGAGCCAAAGAATTGAAGAGCACCAGTGGGGGAATGAACAGGAGAATGCAAGTTGAGAGTTCTTTTTTTTTGAGAGTTACTTAGGAGTACAAGTGAGGGAGTTTGTTGGTGATCTATATGGACAGAAGAGGAGAAAAAAGGAAAGGTCAACAGTCAACCCCAGAATTTCAATGTTAAATAAGTAGGTGCATTTGGCGTTACACAGAGCTATCTTCCTGATGATCAGGTTGATTTATCATTGCCTAAGTCTGTAATTATAAAATTGTTTCATTTTCTTTTGGGCACTTCTACTGACAGCAATTAATTTAATCATTAAATTCATGGCTTTCAGGATTTCTGATAGGCAATACACCCAAGAACCAAGGAAAGTTGAGTGTTAAAAGAAATCCTAAAAGACTTTGCATAGTAAAGGTTTTATTTTATTTGATGAGATTGTTTCCTGACTAACATGTCAAAATCCTTAAAACAAATCTCACATCCATCTGAAACTGAATTTACAAAAATAAGAAAAAATGATTTATTTTATGTTAATGATATATACAGCACATTGTAGAAGAATCACCCAAAAAGAAATGTCTTTATACTCCTAAAAATGTGTTATTTCTAGGATGTTAGCATGTACTCCGTCGACTAATAATAATTCCAAATTCATTTTTTCTGGGATGCCCAATCCTGTAATAATGAATATAGAGCCAGACAGATTAAAAAAAAGAAGTCTCTAAGTAGTGGCCTTGTAAAGAAATTTTATGCAGTACACTCCATTCAAACAAGGAATTTTGGAGCAAACAAGAAGCAAATACATTTTATTAAGGAAATGAAAGTTAGATAAGATATAAGAATAAAGATACCAAATGAGGTTCAAGTCAATAAAAATGAGATGATTACACTGGATAGAAGATTTTGCTGTTAGAGTAACATTGCAGATAGTCTCTGTTTCCTTCACACTAAGACTTTAAAGATAACTGCAGTAAATATTAAGTAAAGAAATCCATGCTTTTATTCCTTAGGAATATTCTTTCAGAGATGCTTAGAAACTTCATTTTTAAAATGTGAGTATGCTGGCGAGTGTGGCAGTGTAGACTACGATACGGGAGCTATCAAAATTGCCAATTCATGCTATATCAGAGATGAATGAAACAGGCTCATGGAAAAGCAAAATAAAGTGAGAATATTCCCTGTCCCTCCTTTCATTATCTACTTAAAATGTCAATCGGCTCAGGATTCACTAAATCTGGACTCAGATACTCTTAATGATATTTCTGCCAAGAAGCAACAAATTTTTTCATAGATCAGTTAGAAGCTGATGGATATTTCTGAAAGATTATTTTTGCATTAAAAATCATACATGCATGTGTACCTAAAGTTAACCAAACGTCTAAGCAATACTACAGAGCACTTAGTATGTCCTTTATCCTGTCCTATCTTAATATCAGAAATCAAAAATACTGCAAGTATAATTATGACATGTAATTTAACCTACAAAAAGAAGAAAGGTTGTGTCCAGTTTATGCCCTTGTAAAAGTGCTGTGCTGTAGAACAGAAAGAACCATCTCTTTTGTGTTTACTGTATGGATAGAATATGTATTAAGATGTTTAAAACCATGTGAAATGTAGTGATAAAAGAGACAACAAAGACTAAAACCACCCATTACTATTAATGAAAATTAAGAAAGGTGGTAACTTAAGAAATGATACTTTAAATGAAAACTTTAGCTCATTGATGACAGGGACAAAAACGCTTTTCTAACTTCTCATAGAAGCTTAGTACTGGCAAAAGACTCAGAAATAATAGTGTACTCTAAGTCTTGTTCAACTGTGGCTCACAGGCTAAATTTGATCTAATGCCTATTTTTATAAGTAAAATTTTAATGAATACCTGTGTTCATCCATGCATGTTGTCTATATCTGCTAATGACCTGGTTGAGTAACCACGATGATATGGCACACAAAACTCATCTGACTCTAACCCACTGTCTTTATTTCATAGTTAAGAAAATAAGGCTCAAAGAGATTTAAAGATTATATGGGGGACAGCACTGTGCTTAATGGGTAAAGCCACCGCCTGCAGTTCCTGTTCAAGTCCCGGCTGCTCCATTTCCAACCCAGCTCTCTGTTGGATCTTCTAGGAAAAGCAGCAGAAGATGGCCCAAATCCTTGGGCCCCTGCACTGATTTGGGAGAGCCAGAAGAAGCTCCTGGCTCCTGGCATTGGATCAGTTCAGCTCTGGCCATAACAACCATCTGGGGAGTGAACCAGCAGATGGAAGACCTCTCTGTCTCTCTCTGTCTCTGTCTCTGTCTCTCTCTCTCTCTCTCTCTCTCTCTCTGCCTCTGCCTCTCTGTAACTCTGCCTTTCAATAAATAAAATAAAAAATTCTGAAAAAAGATTATATGGTTAAATTTTGACCAAATTGTCTAAGAAGCAATTAATAGCAGAAGTGTTAACAACTAGGACTAGGGTTGGAAATTTAACCTAGCATTTAAGATACCAGAAGCCCACATCAGAATGACTAGGTTTGAATTCCAGTTCTGCCTCATGATTCCAGCTTCCTACTAATGAAAACCAAGATAGGCAGCAGTGATGACTCAAACAATTGTGTTCCTGCTATCTTTGTGGGAGGTTTGCATTCTGACTCCTAGATTTGGTGCAAGCCTGGTCTGGCCAGTGTGGAATTTTGGGGAGTGAAACAGCTTCTCTCTCCCTTTTTCTTTCTCTCTCCCTCCACCTTCCCCCTTCTTAAATAATAATATAAAATACATTTTTTAAAGACTATGGATTTGTCTCTCAAAAAAAAAAAAAAACCTACAGTTAGAAGGAGAGATTGGAATTATGGCTAACTGTGTTGAGGAGGAAATATAATGATGGGTCTTAAATAATTTATAGAAATTTTCAATGGTAAATAGGGCATATCTGAGAGAGAACAGCATACCATAATTTAGGAATTGGGCCTTTATACATTCATAGAGGAATCATAAAAGTTTTGAGAGTTAAGAAGATGGATTAATAAATAGGATAAATAGGAAAGTATGATGTTGGAGGCAGACAGAACAGTTAGATCATTATAGGAATATGCTAATCAGACTTGCATTCATCACATCCAACAGTCTCATTTGTATCCAGAAATATAATGAACATAATTATTACACTGATGAGGCTGGAGAAGAAAAATATGTAATGCATTTATTTTGAGGATCAAAATAATTCAACGTTGTCACTTAATATCAAAGGTAATATGCATTCATCATTTGCAAAATTTGTTTTTCTGTGACCATTTCCTTTTTAGTGTAGCATAGATTTGGCTGACCTCTTTTGCTTATTGAAATACTAACATCCTAGATGCTTCTGTGCAGAGTAGACATTACACATTGCCATAGAAACTAATGCCTTTTTAAAAAAACCTCTTAGTTCATTCATTCATCAGAATTTTGATAGATAACATATTTCTGGAGCATAGGATAAAATCTTGATCCTAGATTCTGTAATGGTAACCTTGTATCATGTGCTGCATATGAATATGTTGTAATCACTCTGCAGTGCTGTCTCGTTCAAGTGACAGCCAATCAATACTTAGTCTGGTTGACAAACTGAAGTCTTGTACAAGCCACTTTACCTCTTATCCTTCATGTCATCTTCCATTACCTCCAAATCTCAGGAAATTCATTTACATAGAGTTTCCCGAATATTCAATTGAATTCTATAATATGTAGAATTTTGAAGAAAACATATGCCATAGGTGTATTAGATTATAGACAAAATCATTGGGGCTGGCGCTATAAAACCACCACCTACAGTGCTGGCATCCCATATGTGTGCTGGTTCAAGTCCTGGCTGCTCAGCTTCTGATTTAGCTCTCTGTTATTGCCTGGGAAAGCAGTGGAAGATGGTCCAAGTCCTTGGGCCCCTGCACCCGTGTGGAAGACCCAGAAGAAAATTCTGGCTTCTGGCTTTGGATCGGCACAGCCATTGCAGCCATCTGGGGAGTGAACCAGCAGATGGAAGACCTCTCTCTCTCTCTCTTTCTCTCTCTCTATCTCTCTCCCTCTGCCTATCTGTAACTCTGCCTTTCGAATAAAAAAAATCTTAAAAAAAATAAAATCACTCCTCAAAAATTAGTATAACACTGGAAGATAGCATAATAGTAGAGTCTTTAAAAATTCCTTTATAATCAATAAAATCTGAACTATGCACAGGCATTAGAACCACTTGAAAACCATTTCATTAAAATTTTAAAGCAATACCTCAAAATTTGTATAACCAATTGCCCTCAGTTCACTATAAAACTGATTGCCTAACATTTCAAGATTCTTCCACCCACCCATCTGTTCATGTAATTACATACTTTCTTGATGTTTTCAAATTAGGATTTTATTATGTCTAATCACAGGGATCTCAAATAATTCAATTACAAAAATGTTAAAGTGTGGGTGGCCAACATCGACCACTTGTATGGCTTTCTTAGTACAAACAAAATCATGCTATCTAAAATCATGAAAAATTTATCATGTTTACCAAAGAAATTAGTTGTTCCATCGTATAGTCACATTTCTCATTTCTTTATAATCTTTACTCAGCTACTTACATTCTTAAAGTAAGCTGTATAAAAATAATGCATTGAATAAATAAATGTAAATGTACATCTTATCACAGATAAGTATTCATTAATACTATAATTAGAATCATCTCCAAATTATATATAGTTTTTAAATTAGAAAAATAGATTAGTAAAGAAAAATTTGAAGAAATCATTAACTTAAAAAAATGAAAGAAATCATAAAGTTAGCAGTCAACTAAGTGGTAGACATACTGTCCTTTAATCCTTTCAACAAAACACTGAGAAAATTGTTACAATCTCAAAGAAATAGCTAATAAATTTGAGATGTAGAGGTCTTAAATAACCAGTCTTCAGATCACCCAGCAAGAACAGAAACTAACCTTGATTCCAGTGCCTTTGTTCTTTATATTGTACAATACTGCTTCACACTCAATATTAGTACTGCAGTTGATTTAAAGCCAAAAAAGCATCACATACACACACACACACACACACTCATCGATAAGTACATACACACACAACAGTTTTGTAAGCAACACCTTTTTTTTTTTTTTTTTTTTTTGAGATGGGCAGAGAGACACACAGAGATTTCCCATCTGTATGTTCACTCCTCAAATGCCCACAATGGCCAAGGCTGAAGCCAGGAGCTAGTGTCTCCCACTTGAGTGGCAGGGTTCCCTATTTGAGCCATCACCTGCTGTCTGCCAGTGTATGCATTATTAGAAAACAAGAGACCTCGAATAGCTAAAGCAATCTTGTACAACAAAAACAAAGCCGGAGGCATCACAATACCAGATTTCAGGACATACTACAGGGCAGTTGTAATCAAAACAGCATGGTACTGGTACAGAAACAGATGGATAGACCAATGGAGCAGAATTGAAACACCAGAAATCAACCCAAATATCTACAGCCAACTTATATTTGATCAAGTATCTAAAACCAATTCCTGGAGCAAGGACAGTCTATTCAATAAATGGTGCTGGGAAAACTGGATTTCCACGTGCAGAATCATGAAGCAAGACCCCTACCTTACACCTTACACAAAAATCCACCTAGACCTAAATCTACGACCTGACACCATCAAGTTATTAGAGAACATTGGCGAAACCCTTCAAGACATTGGCACAGGCAAAGAATTTCTGGAAAAGACCTGAGAGGCACAGGCAGTCAAAGCCAAAATCAACTATTGGGATTGCATCAAATTGAGAAGTTTCTGTACTGCAAAAGAAACAGTCAGAAGAGTGAAGAGACAACCGACAGAATGGGAAAAAATATTTGAAACTATGCAACAGATAAAGGGTTAATAACCAGAATCTATAAAGAGATCAAGAAACTCCACAAAAACAAAACAAACAACCCAATTAAGAGATGGGCCAAGGACCTCAATAGACATTTTACAAAAGAGGAAATCCAAATGGCCAACAGACACATGAAAAAATGTTCAAGATCACTAGCAATCAGGGAAATGCAAATCAAAATCACAATGAGGTTTCACCTCACCCCGGTTAGAATGGCTCACATACAGAAATCTACCAACAACAGATGCTGGCGAGGATGTGGGGAAAAAGGGGCACTAACCCACTGTTGGTGGGAATGCAAACTGGTCAAGCCACTATGGAAGTCAGTGTGGAGATTCCTCAGAAACCTGAAGATAACCCTACCGTTCGACCCAGCCATCCCACTCCTTGGAATTTACCCAAAGGAATTTAAATTGGCAAACAAAAAACCGGTCAGCACCCTAATGTTTATTGCAGCACAATTCACAATAGCCAAGACCTGGAACCAACCTAAATGCCCATCAACGGTAGACTGGATAAAGAAATTATGGGATATGTACTCTTTAGAATACTATACCGCAGTAAGAAACAACGAAATCCAGTCATTTGCAACAAAATGGAGGAATCTGGAACACATCATGCTGAGTGAAATAGGCCAGTCCCAAAGGGACAAATACCATATGTTTTCCCTGATCGGTGACAACTGACTGAACACCAAAAAGGAAACCTGTTGAAGTGAAATCGACACTATGAGAAATGGTGACTTGATCAGCATAACCCTGACTGTTAATGAACAACTTAATACATTATCCCTCTTAGTAGTTTTTTTTGTCTGTTCTACTTAATACGACTGGTTTAATTCTGTAATTAATACACGGTTATTCTTAAGTGTTGACATTTAACTGAAATGTGATCCCTGTTAAACGTAAGAGTGGGAATAAGAGAGGGAAGAGATGTACAATTTGGGACATGCTCAAGCTGACTTGCCCCAAATGGTAGAGTTAGAAACATACCAGGGGACTCCAATTTAATCCCATCAAGGTGGCATGTACCAATGCCATCTCACCAGTCCAAGTGATCAATTTCAGTTCACAATTGATCATAATGAAAGGACTAAGAGTCAAAGGGAGCACATAAACAAGTCTAGTACCTGCTAATACTAACCGATAGAATAAATAAAGGGGAGAGTGATCCAACATGGTAAGCGAGATACTCAGCAGACTCATAGAATGGCGGATGTCCTAAACAGCACTCTGGCCTCAGAATCAGCCCTAAAGGCATTCCGATCTGGCTGAAAAGCCCATGAGAGTATTTTAGGCATGGAAAGCCAAGACACTCTGGCAAAAAAAAAAAAAAAAAAAAAAAAAAAACCTAAATGAAAGATCTCTGTGAGTGAGATCCCAGTGGAAAGAACAGGTCTTCAAAGAAGGAGGTACCTTTCTCTGAAGGGAGGAGAGAACCTCCACTTTGACTATGACCTTGTCTAAACAAGATAAGAGCCAGAGAAGTCAATGGGCTTCCATAGCCTTGGAAACTCATGACTGGTGCATAGGGAGATTACTGATGCCATAAACAGGAGTGTCGATTTGTAAAGTCAACAACAGGAGTCACTGTGCACTTACTCCTCATGTAGGATCTCTGTCCTTAATGTGCTGTACATTGAGACTTAATGCTATAACGAGTACTCAAACAGTATATTTCACTTTGTGTTTCTATGTGGGTGCAAGCTGTTGAAATCTTTACTTAATGTATACTAAACTGATCTTCTGTAAAAAAAAAAAAAAAAAAAAAAAAGAAGTTATCAATTCCCAACTTGACTCTCACTGGGATTAAACATGACAATAAGTCTGATCTGATTTCATCATCATTTAAAAAATCATTTATTATTTTTCGCTTTATGTTTCTGTGTGGGAGCAAACTGTTGAAATCTTTACTTAATGTATGCTAAACTGATCTTCTGTATATAAAGAGAATCGAAAATGAATCCTCATGTGAATGGAAGGGAAGAGGGAGTGGGAAAGGGGAGGGTTGCGGGTGGGAGGGATGTTATGGGGGGGAAGCCATTGTAATCCGTAAGCCGTACTTTGGAAATTTATATTCATTAAATAAAAGTTAAAAAAAAAAAAGAAAGCTGAAATAGGGAGCCGAGCTCTGGCTTGAAACCAGACACTCCACTATGGATGCAGTAATAATAATCATCTTAACAGCAAAGCAAAATGTAAACCCCTGTGACCATTTATGAATATCAAGGAAGATTGCTAAGAATTATTTTTAAAACTCCTCTCCTGAAGTAGTTGGTTAGCCTAGTGGTTAAGACTCCCACTTCTCACCAATGCAGACCTTGGGAAACAGCAGTGATGGTTCAGGCAATTGGGTTAGTGCCACAGAGGTGAAAGGCTTGGATTGGCTTCTTGGCTCCTGGATCCAGTCCCACCCCAACCCTGGCCATAACATGCATTTGGGAATGAAACAACAGATAGAAGCTTTTACTTTCTTTATCTCTGTATCACTCTGCCTCTCAAATTTTTTTAACTTTTATTTCATAAATATAAATTTCAAAAGTACAACTTTTGCATTATAGCAGCGTTTCCCCACATAACGTCCCTCCCACCCTCAAACATCCCATTTCCTACTCCCTCTCCCATTCAATTCTTCATCAAGTTTCATTTTCTATTATCTTTATATACAGTAGATCAACTTGGTATATACTAAGTAAAAATTTCAACAGTTTGCACCCAAACAGATACACAAAGTATAAAGTACTGTTTGTGTTCTAGCTTTACTGTTAATTCGCATAGCACAACACATTAAGGGCAGAGATCCTACATGGGGAATAGGTGCACAGTGACTCCCGTTGTTGATTTAAAAATTGACACTCTTATTTGTGGCATCAGTAATCACCCGAGGCTCTTGTCATGAGCTGCCAAAGCTATGGAAGCCTTTTGAGTTCACCAAGTCTGATCATATTTAGACATGGCCATAGTCAAAATGGAAGTTCTCTCCTTCCTTCAGAGAAAGGTACCTCCTTCTTTGATGGCCCATTCTTTCTGCTGGGATCTCACTCACAGAGATCTTTCATTTGGGTCATTTTTAAAATATTTTTGCCACAGTGTCTTGGCATTCCATGCCTGAGAAACTCTTATGGGATTTTTAGCCAGATCTGAAATCTTTAACGGCTGATTCTGAGGCCAGAATGGTGTTTAGGGCATCTGCCATTCTATGAGTCTGCTGTGTATCCTGCTTCCCATGTTGGATCGTTCTCTCCTTTTTAATTATATCAGTTGTTATTAGCAGACACTAGTCTTGTTTATGTGATCCCTTTGACACTTAATCCTATCATTATGATCAATTACAAACTTAAACTGATCACATTGACTAGTAAGATATCATTGTTACATGCCACCTTGAAGGGGTTGATTTGGAATCCCTAGCATGTTTCTAACTCTACCATTAGAGTTCAGTCAGATTGAACATGTGCCAAACTGTACATCTCCTCCCTCTTTTATTCCCAAGGTATTTGATTATTTTTGTAGCTATTGTTAATAGGGTTGATTTTAGTAGTTCTTTCTCAGCCATGGCATTGTCTGTGTATACAGAGGCTGATGATTTTTGTGCATTGATTTTATATCCTGCTACTTTGCCAAAATCTTCTATGAGTTCCAATAGTTTGTTAGTAGAGTTCTTTGAATCCCCTAAATAAAGAATCATATCATCTGCAAAGAGGGATAGTTTGACTTCTTACTTCCCAATTTGTATCCTTTTAATTTCTTTTTCGTGCCTAATGGCTCTGGCTAAAACGTTCAGAACTATATTGAATAGTAATGGTGGGAGTGGGCATCCCTGTCTGGTACCAGACTTCAGTGAAAATGCTTCCAACTTTTCCCCATTCAATAGGATGCTGGCTGTGGGTTTTTCATAAATTGCCTTGATTGTATTGAGGAATGTTTATTCCATATACAATTTGCTTAGAGTTTTCATCATGAACGGGTGTTGTATTTTATCAAATGCTTTCTCGGTGTCTATTGAGATAATCATATGGTTTTTCTTCTGCAGTCTGTTAATGTGGTGTATCACATTGATTGTTTTGCGCACATTAAACCATCCCTGCATACCAGGGATAATTCCCACTTGTTCTGGGTGGATGATCTTTCTGATGTGTTGTTGCATTCTATTGGGCAGAATTTTATTGAGATATTTGCATCTATGTTCATCAGAGAAATTGGTCTGTATGGCCGGCGCCACGGCTCAATAGGCTAATCCTCCGCCTTGCGGCACCGGCACACCGGGTTCTAGTTCCGGTTGGGGCACCGGATTCTGTCCTGGTTGCCCCTCTTCCAGGCCAGCTCTCTGCTGTGGCCTGGGAATGCAGTGGAGGATGGCCCAAGTCCTTGGGCCCTGCACCCACATGGGATACCAGGAGAAGCACCTGGCTCCTGGCTTCGGATCAGCACGGTGCACCAGCTGCAGTGCACTGGCCGCAGCGGCCATTGGAGGGTGAACCAATGGCAAAGGAAGACCTTTCTCTCTCTCTCTCTCTCTCTCTCTCTCTCACTGTCCACTCTGCCTTTCAAAAAAATAAATAAAAAAAACAGGAAATTGGTCCTTAATTCTCTTTCTCTGCTGCATTGTTTTCAGTTTTAGGAATTAAGGTGATGCTGGCTTCATAGGCAGAATTTGCAAGGATTCCCTCTCTTTCAATTCTTTTGAATAGATTGAGCAGAATTTCAGTTAGTTCTTCTTTAAATGTCTGGTAGATGTTTTGTAATTTTTTATTCAATTCTGTTTATTTCTTTTCTGATTTGAATTATTTCTCTTCTCCTACTAGGTTTGGTTTTTTTCTGGATCCTTGAGATGTGTTGAAAGTTCATTTATTTGGTCCCTTTCCAATTTCTTGATGTAGACACCTATTGCTATGAATTTCCTCTTAACATTGCTTTTGCTGTATCCCATAAGTTTTGATATGGTGTGTTGTTATCTTCATTTGCTTCCAGAAAGTATTTGATTTCTCTTTTGATTTCTTCTATGACCCACTTTTCATTCAGGAGAATATTGTTTAACTGCATGTGTTTGTATATGCTCTAGAGATTCCAGAGTTGCTAATTTCTAGCTTCATTCCACTGTGGTCTGAGAATATGCATGGTATGCGTATGATTCTTTTAAATTTGCTGAGACTTGCTTTACGGCCTAATATATGGTCAACCCTAGAGTAAGTTCCATGCACTACTGAGAAGAATGCTTCTTCTTTAAGTGTAGGGTGACAAGTTCTGTAGATATCTGTTACATCCATTTCATCTATAGTATCTATTGAATCTGCTGTTTCCTTGTTGCTTTTCTTTCTTGTTGATCTGTCCATTGCTGAAAATGGACTATTGAAGTCCCCCAATACTATTGTATTGGAGTCTAAATCTCCTTTAAATTTCTTAACATATATATTAAATAACCCTGTGCCCTGTAATTAAGTGCATATACGTTTATAATAGTTACATCTTCTTGTTGTATTGATCCCTTAATCATTACATAGTGCCCCTCTTTGTCTCTCTTGACAGTTTTTGTGTTGGGGGCTGGCACTGTGCTGTAGTGGGTTAATGGCCTGTCCTGAAGTGCCAGCATCCCATATGGATGCCGGTTCAAGACTCAGCCGCTCCACTTCTGATCCAGCTCTCTGCTATGGCCTGGGGTAG
Source organism: Oryctolagus cuniculus (assembly GCF_964237555.1). Taxonomy (NCBI): domain Eukaryota; kingdom Metazoa; phylum Chordata; class Mammalia; order Lagomorpha; family Leporidae; genus Oryctolagus; species Oryctolagus cuniculus. Next base: position 115,140,307 of record NC_091436.1, read on the forward strand.
CAGTAGAAAATGGCCCAAATCCTTGTCCCCTGCACCCGTGTAGGAGACCTGGAAGAAGCTCCTGGCTCCTGGCTTCAGATTGGCACAGCTCTGGCCGTTGTGGCCATCTGGGGAGTGAACCATCGGATGGAAGACCTCTCTTTCTCTCTGCCTCTCCTTTCTCTGTGTAACTCTGACTTTCAAATAAATAAATAAATCTTTTTTTTAAAAAAAAAAAACAGTTTTTGTGTTAATGTTTATTTTGTCTGATATTAAGATGGCTATGCCAGCTCTTTTCTGGTTTCTGTTGGCATGGAATATCTTTTTCCAACCTTTCTCTTTCAGCCTGTATGCACCTTTGTTGGAAAGATGTGTTTCTTGCAAGCAGCAAATAGATGGGTTTTGTTTTTTAATCCATTCCGACAGTCTGTGTCTTTTCTTTGGTGAGTAGAGGCCATTTACATTCAATGTGACCATTGACAAATAGTGACTTTGCCCTGACATTTTTCTAAAGATATTTCTAATATATATTTGAAATTCCTGTGATCTTTTACTGAGAGATTTTCTTCATTTACCTTCTTTTTTATTGATGACTGTGTTTCTTTGTTTCTGTGTGTAACACCTTTAAGCATCTTTTGCAGGGCTGGACGAGTGGTGACAAATCAAATCAACTTCTGGTTGCTATTAAAGGTCTTTATTTCACCTTCATTCACAAATGAGAGCTTTGCAGGATATAATATTCTGGGTTGGCAGTTTTTCTCTCTTAGTACCTGGGCTATATCTCGCCATTCCCTTCTAGCCTGTAGGGTTTCTGATGAGAAGTCTGCTGTGAGTCTAATTGGAGATCCTCTGAGAGTAATCTGGTATTTCTCTCTTGCACATTTTAGAATCTTTTCTTCATGTTTCACTGTGGTGAGTTTGATTACAATGTTCGTGGTGAGAATCTTTTCTGGTCACTTTTATTGGGAGTTCTATGAGCTTCCTGTACTTGGATGTCTCTTTCTTTCTCCAAATCCAGGAAGTTTTCTGCTAGCATCTCACTAAAATTGCCTTCTGATTCTTTCTCTCTCTCCATGCTTTCAGGAATTCCCAGAACCAAAATGTTGTTTTTTTTTTAATAGTATCCTGTTGATCCCCAACAATTTTTAGATTTCTAATTTCCTTTTCTTGTCTTTGATTTCACTGTATACTTTCCTATGATCTGTCTTCTAAGTCCAATATTCTCTCTTCTATCTCACTGATTTTGTTTTTGAGGCTATAAAATACATTTGTCATTTGTCCCATTGAATTCTTCATTTCATTTTGATTTTTCTCTAATATCTCAATTTCATGTTCTATTAAATTGTTCATTTCATTTTGATTCCTCCTTAAGATTTTATTGTCGCAAGAATGATTTTGTTTCACGTCCTGCATGGATTTCTGTAGTTCATGCATTTGTTTTTGATACTTCTAAATATTCTTATCATAAACTTTTTGAGGTCCATTTTTTGCATTTCTCCTATCTCATCCTCTTAATAATCTTGTATTGGAGTGTCATGTTCTTTTGGGAGCATCATAATGTCTTCCTTATTCTTGTTTCCTCGGTTTCTGTGTTTGTTGTTCAGTATTGTGGAGATGTTCTTTGTTTCTTCTTTTTTTTTCCCTCACCGTGGTGGCTTTTCTTGTTATACTATGACCCTTGATAAGTGGACTGTCTGTTTCCAGTGAATCTCTAGAGGCATGTGGTGGGTGTGGCCAGAGAGCTCTGTTCATTTTTTCAAGGTTAAGGGTATGCCTAAGGTGACACACCCAGGTTTGGTTTGGTAAATCTCTCTCTCTCTCACTCTCTCTCTCTCTCTCTCTCAGAAAGGAAGTGACTCTGCTAGGCTGTGCTCTTCTCCTCAATGGTGATCAGTACCTGAGCACTAGCCCCAGTGGGTATAATATTCGTCTGCTCTGTTGAAAGGACCACACAAAGGATCTGTGCAGTCCTCAGTGTAAGCTCAGATTCTCCTGCAGTATCTCTCACCGAGTAGCCAGTGCCACCCAAGCTGTGGAATCTCCCAAGGAGACTACTCATGTCTCAGCCACACTGTGAGTTCTCCCACACTCCCTCAGTATTTTTTTTCCACAATCCCAGTTCATAAGCTCCACACACTCATTAGGTTATTACTCCCCACGGGTCAGGTATTTCTGCTCAGCTGATTGCTTGCTCATCCCTGAGCTGGTGCAGCTATTACATATGTCCAAAATGGCACCTGCTCTATTGTCTCATATGCCTTTGTAAAGTGAGTGGAGAGAGAGAATTATATATGTACAGTCACTTTTATTTTTTCTCTCCTCTAGTTAGGCTGGTGTACTTTCCCCCACAAGGCTTCAAGCCTCATTCCCTCTAGGCTCTTCCTGCGGCTTTTCCTTCAGTGTCTTGGGCTACTGCAGTTTTTTTGTTTTGTTTTGTTTTGTTTTGTTTTGTTTTGTTTTGTTTTTGATAGGCAGAGTGGATAGTGAGAGAGAGAGAGACAGAGAAAAAGGTCTTCCTTTGCCCTTGGTTCACCCTCCAATGGCTGCAGCGGCCAGCGCGCTGCGGCCAGTGCACCACGCTGATCCAATGGCAGGAGCCAGGTACTTATCCTGGTCTCCCATGGGGTGCAGGGCCCAAGGACTTGGGCCATCCTCCACTGCACTCCCTGGCCACATCAGAGAGCTGGCCTGGAAGAGGGGCAACTGGGACAGAATCCGGCACCCCAACCAGGACTAGAACCCGGTGTGCTGGCGCCGCTAGGTGGAGGATTAGCCTATTGAGCCACGGTGCCAGCTCTACTGCAGTTTTGTCTCACCTCACTTTCCAACACTGGTGTGGAGGCTCTGGATTCCCGAGCTGTGGGCCCCCGTGCCCTCCACGTAAGTCCACCATGTCCCTCTAATTACGGAAGAGTTTCCTCTACCATTTTTTGCCTAACAATTCCGTGAGACTACACTATCTCCACTTTTATTAAACTATCTTTTCCTGGACTATCAGTAAGTTCCCTCCCTATTCTGCCAACTTGGAACCTTTCAAATAGTTTTCAAAAACCTAAATAAAACAGTTATGATGTCTTTGCCTAAGTAAAAAAATCAAGTTTTTGGTTTTTCTGCTTTTGTTTTGTTTTGAAATAAGCCAGTTCCTACTACTAACAGTCACAGATTAAGACAGAGCTGGTCAGTTCTTAAGATTCATAATCAGTGAAGGTCAGTGCCAAACATGGGAAAAAAAAAAGCAAGTGATACACAAACTATCCTGGCATTGAACTCAGTACTGATAGACAGGCAGGACTGATAATCAGCACTGAAAGTCAGAAGAAAATTAAGAACTATTTATTGGGTTCAGCATTCCCAGGACCTCTCCATTTCTAGCATTCTGTCAGTCAGATCAATTCAAGAGATCCCAACAGTCTTAAAGGACTTCTCACTGGCTTCCTGAAGTGATTGACAGCTGTAACAGATCAGGGAATCACAGTTTTATTTTATTTATTTTATTTTATTTTATTTTTGGAAGTGCTCCATATTATTCGACTAGTGTCTCCAATACTTAGCAGGGTGTCTGGTATACAATTATTGTCTAGTAACATTTGTTGAATGTCCAATTGAGAATCACCATGAAGAGCCTATAAATTTATTAAATTATTGCATTTTTTTACTTTTCAATAATATTCAAATATTTTCAGAAGTCATAAGAATTCTCCAAGATTTATGTAATCTGAACTAAATTATTGTTTTTGTTTTAATCAAATTTCTTATGCACACATATGGAAGTATATGAATGCCAAGTAAACTCACATGCCATATGACATGCTGAGCCACATATGGAAGCTTAGCCCACTATGCCACAGCGGCGGCCCATTTATGCAGATTTCTATATCACCATGTCTAAAGGATACTTTGGTAGATGTTTTATTGCACCTCTTAGCAACATTCCATGCTACTAACCATTTCTGGCTTCTTGAAACACTCTCCCTCATTCTCTATTTGATCTTTAATTGTTGGGATCTTCATGTTTTGATCCTGAGCTCTCTTTTCATATTTATTCTTTGATGCATTTTATTTTATTCAGATGCTACTGTGGTCACACAGGGTTCAAGCATACTCAAATACTAAAATAAATATAGTCAGCTAGTAAAGATTGATGTTTAAACATTATAGCCATTGTGTCATGCTTGTCTACTATCTGTTATAAAACGACAGCAATCACCCATACCACAGTAGACACCAAATCATTCCAAAGGGATACCCTAACTGTGAACTGTATGAAGCTGTCAATTTGAGCACTACTGATTATTGTTTTCACGTCCTGAATAGCTATAGGAATCTCAACAGATGTTGGAGGAATCATTTCAGTTTTGGCAATTGAGCATTTCAGTAAAACACAGCAGAATTTCTTAGTGCCAGGGACATCTCTGTGAGGTTACAAATTAATGAGTCAGGGATCTCGGCTAAAAAATCGTTCATCACAAATGGTCAGCTGTCCTTTCTTATTTATGTATTTTCCACATTGGATATCATCTGCTCCTATGGCTGTAGCATTAACAGAATGCTGATTTTTAAATTTATTTAATCTTATTTGGAGAGAAAGAGAGAGAGAGAGAAATATCTGCCATCTTCTGGTTGACTTCCCAAATGCCTACAAGAGCAGGAGTGGGGCCAGGCTAAAGCCAGGAGTGAGAAAATCAATCTGTGCCTCTCACATGGGTTGTAGGGACCCAACCATTTGGCATCAGCCACTGCTTACCAGGGTGTTCATTGGAAGCTGTAATTGTGAGTATCATCCAAATTTGAACCAAGACACTCAGATATGGATTATAATGTCCCAAACGGCATATTAACTACTGCACCAAATGTCTGCCCCTAAGTTCTAGTAATTGCTAAAGGCTTCCATTTGAACCCTTAAATGTTCGTTATCTTATTTTAGAAACATATATAATTTCCTACTTGATATTTCCATTAGAATGTTTCGAGAAATCCCTAACTCAATGTAGCTAAACTGAATGATTAGTTTCCTGTCCGCCTACAAATTTTATCGTATGCCTAAAACATTATCCAAACTTATGTTTCTCCTAAGTGCCTTCTAGTAACTCCCAGAAAACATCAAGATAGTAATGATAAGAATACAATCAGTAAAGCATCACATTTAGAGTGACATAATTCTCATACAGAAAGTGTAATGGTTGGATGTGATCCTGAAGATTTCTTGTAGTGAGCATCATAAGCTAAGTTAGTGCAGTAGAATTCTAGTTGAAGTATCAATACACCGTGGTAACGGAGCTAGGAGCTGTGTACATCAACTTGAACTTCAAATTAGAAGATAGCTTGGATGTTGTACCAGGCCATAGAAGTACTGGGTGAGGCTAAGAACAAGCTAAAACCCTGCCTGTTGGCAACAGAGTCAGAACAGACTTCTTGTTCATAGAGGGGTAAGCATGTGACAATATCATCACAATGAAAGACTGCATTTGAATTGAAAAAAAAAATTTGGCTTTTATAGACTGAAGACTTGAGCAGAGAACAGGTGGAGAAATATGAGTAGCAAGGCAAATAAAATGCAAGTAATACAAACGAATAGAGAAGAAACCAGACAAGGTTTAAAAAGGATAAAATTTCAATAGAAAATATTTTGCCTGAGCCTATGATTAGTGCGAAATACAATAGAGTGTTCAGAAAACTAAAACAAAGACATAGAAATGTGATTTGATGATACGCAGAAAACACTCCAGAGTACCTCAAAACAAGACATCAGAGGCTTGGGTAGTTACACTATTTCCTCAACAAATAGTTTATGACAACTTTCCTGATATTTGTTTTACTATTTATTTTATGTAAGAGTTCATTTTGAGGACTACATTTATGGTGAAATAAATATTTTGTTATTCTGTTTTTTTAAATTTTCAGTTTTGATTTCTTGCTTTTGATATTGCAATTACTACTTATTTTTTTCTTCACACATGGGTGCCACAACTTAATATACCAATTTCTTTTGATCCTTCTCTTTAATTTAGCATTTGAATGCTTTTGGATATCACTTATAATTTATTTTATTTTCAGATTCTTTATCTTTTTAAGAGAATACTTAAAAAGCAGAGAACCTTTATGCAACAGAAAGCCAATACCTCTGTCATCATAATAGTAAACATTCTAAATATTTAACATACCAAAGATGAGGAGAGAGAAAAATATTAGTATCTTCCAATATATATCTTTATTCTCCTTTGCAATCCCACAAAACAACATTCTAAAATAATTACACAAGCACTACATACATACAGAAATCTCTATACACACAGCATACAAATACATATGAAAAAAGATGCAAACAAAAATATAATGCAGAATTGTCAGGCAGAACATCAGAATCTTGTTCTTAAAATGCATTTTGTGGGACTGGCATGTGGCAAGCATGTAAAGTCTCTACCTCTGAAGCCTGCATCCCAAGCGTGGACCAGTGTCTTAGCTGCTCTATTTTTGATCTAGTCCTCTACTAATGGCCTGGGAAAACTAGCAGAAGATGGCCCATATGCTTGAGCCCCTGCCACTCACATGGGAATTACAAATGAAACTCCTGGATCCTGGCTCACCTTGGCTGTTGCGGCCAACTGAAGAGTGAACCAATGGGTGGAAGATCTCTGTCTATCCTTCTGTCTCTGTAACTCTTTCAAATAAATAAATACATCATCAAAAAGTTTAAAATTTAAATGTTTTTTGAATTGTATACTTTTTTAAAGAATATTTTATTTGTATTAAAACTAGGAGAATAGTGTTGAGTTCATGGTTGGAGAGGATTTAGAACAGTGTTAAGTAATTTAAAAGGAGTTGCAGAGAGGACTTGCAGAAACTACTATTTCGTGGTTAAGACATGTTAGTTCTCATATCAGCCTACCTGAGCTTGGTATCTGGCTCTGGCTTCTGTCCACTTTTGTGCTGATACAGATGCTGAGAGGCAACAAAAATGGTTCAAATAATAATTTAGTCAGTACTATAAAGGGATAATTTACTTAGTAGGGAATGCTTAACACCCCCCCACACACAAAATATATGTTGAAATGTTAATTCCCAATGTAACATTTTGGGGAGGTGATTGAAGTCATGAAGCTGCAGCCTGGTAAATGAGATTAATGCCCAAGGAGTTCTCCTGCACTGTCCATCCATGTAAGGATGTGTGGCCAAAAGGTAAACATGTATGAACGAGGAAGCAGATCCTCATCACGCACCAAATATGCTACTCCCTTCATTCTGGACTCCCCAGCCTCAACTTACAACACTGTGAGAAATAATTGTTGTTCAGGATATCCAATCGAGGGTATTTTGTTACAGAAGCCAGAACAGACTAAGACAATGTACAAAGCATTATGACTCAAATACAACAAAATTATTAAAACTAAAATTTAACAATGAACAAAGAGAAAGAAAACAGAGTTTGTAGTAAAGGATATGTAATTGAATGATTAATGTACACACCCAAAATTCTAGGATCATTTCCCACTCTACTGTTTATTATATTATCTCTAATGCAGTTGCACACTTTCAAGAGAGGTTCACCTCTTCTTTGCTTTTGTAAACTTTCATAGCATCTTTTTCAAAATTAAAGCACTTACAAAATTATATCATTAGTTGGCTCTTCGCACTAATGGAATGCAAGCATTTAAAGGTCAGCAAAATGTATTTCCCAGAGCTTGACTTCTACCAGGATATGTCACAGAAAGAAAGATTCCTCTTCCTCCTCAAATACTAATTCATTTCTGCCATTTGTGTTGTGCTTTTCCAAAATTCCATTTTTTTTCCTTTGGTGACAGTTTCTGATCTCAAATTAATCTCATCTCAAAACAACTAGAAACTAGGATAGTGAACCGAATTGCTGGCAAATGTGAAAAACTTATATTAGTTCTTTGAGAAGGCAATCATTTCACAGGATATGGAGTAGAAGATGTCATATGGAGATTTGGGGAATTATATTGTAATCCAATGCCTCTGTAAAGTCATGGAAATTAGTACAGAAATAGGATTCAGAGCCAGGCTAGGGTCCAGAATAAGTAAGTTATCTTCATTAAAAAGAAGCATGCACTTCTGGCTTTCCTACATCTTGGTCTCATTTTTTACTCAATTTCTCCTTGTTCTTTACTCAAAATAAGTTCCTTCAAATTATTTAAAAATGTCACATTCTATTTTACTGTGAGATTACACATTTGCTGCTCATTTTTCCAGGAACATGTTTCCTTTACATATACCTTTCGTACAATCTACTTGCCCTACTAGATTTCACGGCAGGTGCCACCTCCTCCTTTTGAGCCTTCTCTGACCCCAGAACTGGGGTCATGTGTATTCCCAAATAATATATATCTTAACTATTCAACAGAAGTTTATTTTTTTTTTGACAGGCAGAGTTTGACAGTGAGAGAGAGAGACAGAGAGAAAGGTCTTCCTTCCGTTGGTTCACCCCACAAATGGCCACTGTGGCTAGCGCGCTACGCCAGTCTGAAGCCAGGAGCCAGGTGCTTCCTGCTGGTCTCCCATGCAGGTGCAGGGCACAAGCACTTGGGCCATCCTCCACTGCCTTTCCGGACCACAGCAGAGAGCTGGACTGGAAGAGGAGCAACTGGGACAGAACCGGCTCCCCAACTGGGACTAGAACCCGGGGTGCTGGTGCCACAGGCGGAGGATTAGCCCTGTGAGCCACGGTGCTGGCTTCAACAGAAATTTCTATCCTTTGTTCACCTTCACTCTTAAGACATAATGTTAGCATCTGCTTCAGTCTTTCCTTCCTATTTCTTTCTCTGTCAATTTTGAGAACCCAAGCAGTATTTTATTGGTGTTGGTATTCTTAAAGCCTGCACAGTACTTGACATATAACATGTGTTTTTTTTTTAAAGTTCTTACTGAAAGATTAAGCAAAATTTTTGTTTATGTTAAATATGTGGTTAAGGGATAATAGAATTTTAAACAGGAAAAAGATGCATTTATTTTTATACTAAAGAAATTTTCTTTGAAATAGAAAGTATACCAATTACATGAAAGTAGCTAGGAAGTGACCAGACACTGAGGAATATTGATGCTAGAATTTACTATATATAATATATAATGTATATAATAAAATAGAATATCAATTTTGATGTTAAGTGAATTGGTCAATCCCATCAAGGTAATTTTGTAATTATAATTTTGTAATCATAATTTTGTAATTATGAGGATTGTGTTGTATAACAGTACTGCTACATTGGTCATGGATATAGTTAGTAACAAGTACGTTTATTTTTCTATTCAATTTTGCAGAGGAATGACCTTCAAAAATTTCATTATATATTTTCTAAAAACAGAATACATGATGAATACATGTTAGGAGAGACATTGAGCAAGGCTGCTCTATAAACTCAAAATTTGAGTATCTGTTATTCCTTCTTTCTCCTGTAAAACTTAAACAAATTTGGAATTCTACTCCAAAATATGTCTTTATTGAGTCTGATATCAAACTGTTTCTGTCAGATATTTTACATTTTCTGCCATTGTTGTGGTTGAGTGCAACCAATGAATGTGTTGGAGCCAAAGAGGAATGTGCATAGAGTTATGGGCCATTCAGTAAAATACCCAACAAGCTTTTCTTCATTGTCCATCATACCATGTGATCCAAAATAAAGATAGAGCAACCCAGTACACATAGCTTTGAGACCCTGTAACTAATTTGAGAAGGGACATAACTTAAGATCACTCATTTTAAACTGTTCTGTGAATAAGAAACTGTTGTCTATATTCTTAAGTGTTGAAACTTAACTGAAAAGTGATCCCTGTTAAATTAAGAGTGGGAATAAGAGAGGGAGGAGACGTAGAGTTTGGAACATTCTCAATAGAACTTGCCCCAAATGGTAGAGTTAGAAACATGCCAGGGGATTCTAATTCAATCCCATCAAGGTGGCATGTACCAGTGCCATCTCAGTAGTCCAAGTGATCAGTTTCAGTTCATAATTGATTATAATGATAAGATTAAGAGTGAAAGGGATCACATAAACAAGATTAGTGTCTGCTAATAATAACTGATATAATTAAAAAGGAGAGAACGATCCAACATGGGAAGCAGGATACACAGCAGACTCATAGAATGGCAGATGCCCTAAACACCATTCTGGCCTCAGAATCAGCCCTTAAAGATTTCAGATCTGGCTAAAAAGCCCGTAAGAGTTTCTCAGGCATGGAATGCCAAGACACTGTGGCAAAAATATTTTAAAAATGACCTAAATGAAAGATCTCTGTGAGTGAGATCCCAGTGGAAAGTATGGGCCATCAAAGGAGGAGGTACCTTTCTCTGAAGGGAGGAGAGAACTTCCACTTTGACTATGACTTCTCTAAATATGATCAGATTGGTGAACTCAAAAGGCTTTCATAGCCTTGGGAACTCATGACTAGAGCCTAGGGAGATTTCTGACACCATAAACAAGAGTGTCAATTTGTTAAGTCAACAACAGGAGTCACTGTGCACTTACTCCTCATGTAGGATCTCTGTCCTTAATGTGCTGTACATTGTGATTTAATGCTATAACTAGTACTCAAACAGTATTTTTCACTTTGTGTTTCTATGTGGGTGCAAACTGTTGAAAGCTTTACTTAATATACACTAAATTGATCTTCTGTATATAAAGAGAATTGAAAATGAATCTTGATGTGAATGGAAGGGGAGAGGGAGTGGGAAAGGGGAGGGTTGCGGTTGGGAGGGACGTTATGGGGGGAAGCCACTATAATCCAAAAGTTGTACTTTGGAAATTTATATTCATTAAATAGAAGTTTAAAAAAAAAGAAACTATTTTCTGTTCATTCAGGTATATTTGAACTATTAAAAACTTTAAATTTATTTGCTACAGCAAATACTGTTATTCAAAACAGTGTGCTCCCAGGTGCTCCCAGGGATGGTATTGCAGCATAATGAATAAAGCCTCTGTGATACTTCCCATCCCATATGGACACCAGTTCGAGTCTCAGCTGCACCACTTCCAATTGAGCTCCCTGCTAATGTTCCTGAGAATGCAGTGGAGGATGGCCTAACTCCATTGTCCCCAAGACCTGTGTGGGAGACCCAGTCTCCTGGCTTCAGCCTCGTCCAGCCCGGCTATTACAGCCATTTAGAAGTCAACCAGTGAATGGAAGATTCTCTCTCTCTGTCTCTTTCTCTCCATCTGTAACTCTACCTTTCAAATAATTAAAATAAGTCTTAAAAAATTAGAAAACAGTATGCCTCCCAAAAAGAAAATTGAAAACAGGAACTATATATTTTGCTGTTGAAATACATTGTGACACTTTAATGCTGTTGCATTGTCTACACTAATTATCTCACATTTATTTGCATTTGTTAGATAAGCAAACAGAAGTGTTCATTCAATTGTCTTAGACTTCCCTGTGCATTAAAAACTTCTAATTAAAACAGCTGTTCATAATTTATCAATTTGCCAGAGGTTAAACATTACAGAGCATGAAAATTCAGGCTTAGCATTCAGTTGTTCTTCCCAAACTCTTGGGGACAAGGATGAATAGGGAAAAGCAAATGTTGGCCCCATTAAAACTATGTCAAACCATTTGTAATTGCCTTAAATAATTGCTAATATTCCTAGAATCATTAAAATGTGTATGTACACAAAATATGGGAAACAAATGAGAAATTTAACTTTGAAACACGTTTCTTAAGCTCTTAAGGTACAAGAATGTTTCACTCTAGATAGGTAAATGGATTATTATAATTGATTATTTGATACATAAATTAACATGTAAAAATTATATGTATATCTGCGCCAGTGCTGTGCAAAGTTTGTTGGGCCGCAGTCTGCAGCTGCAGCATTTTATTAGGGCACCGATTTGAGTCCTGGATGCTCCACTTCTGATCCAGCCCCCTGCTATTGATCTGGGAAAGCAGCAGGAGATAGTCCAAATCTTTAGGCTTCTGTACCCATGTGCAAAACCTGGAAGATGCTCTTGGCTCCTGGTTCTACCTCACCAAGCCCTGGATATTGCAGCTACTTGAAGAGTGAACCAGCAGATGGAAGATATCTCTCTTGATTTCTCCTCTCTCTCTCTCTCTCTCTCTTTCTCTCTCTCTCTCTCTCTCTCTCTATATATATATATATATATATCAGACTCTCAAATAAATAAATCTGTTTAAAAATTAATATGTATATATCAGGTACAGTGTGATAGTTTAAGTGATGTGTATAATGTTATGAACAAATCAAAGTTTGTTTAACTTTAATCTTTCTTTGACTATTTTCATTATTACTTTCCTTTCAGCCTTCATTTCTGAAAATCTTATCTACTTACTCTCTGTATCATTATTCAATTTTTAAGAGAGAGAGGCTCATACATTTTTACCCACAGACACACACAGAAAAGTCTTGTATTACAACATCGGATCTTTATAAAATATTTTTTACCTAGAATTTATTTATCAGTGAGCAGAATCTAAGTGCTATGAGAATCAGGATCAGTGTCTACTTTATTCATAGGTGCATATCTAGCACATAAAGCATCTGATACATATAGGTACTCAAAAATGGTCTTCCACATAAAACATTATTGAATGTAACAAAAAGTCTTTAAATTATTTTTGTTATTATGATACAAATATATTTGTTATGCTGATACAATGACTAGATCTTCAAAAAATTCTTATGCACAAATTGGGATTAGAATATGCAGAACTAACCAACCACAAAAAAGGAAACTTGTTGAAGTGAAATGGACACTATGAGAAACAGTGACTTGATCAGCCCTTGTCCTGACTGTTGATGTACAATTTAATACTTTATCCCTTTTAGTATTGTTTTGTTCTAGTTAATACTATTGGTTGAACTCTATAATTAACACACATTTATTCTTAGGTGTTGAAATTTAACTGAAAAGTGATCCCTGTTAAATATAAGAGTGGGAATAAGAGAGGGAGAAGATGTACAATTTGGGACATGCTCAATCGGACTTGCCCCAAATGGTGGAGTTAGAAATCTGCCAGGGGATTCCAATACAATCCCATCAAGGTGACATATACCAATGCCATCTCACTAGTCTAAGTGATCAATTTACGTTCACAATTGATCACACTGATAGGTCTAAGAGTAAAAGCGATCACACAAACAAGACTAGTGTCTGCGAATACTAACTGATACAATAAAAAAGGGAGAGAACGATCCAACATGGGAAGTGGGATTCACAGCAGACTCATAGAATGGCAGATGTCCTAAACAGCACTCTGGCCTCAGAATCAGCCCTTAAGGCATCCGGATCTGGCTGAAGAGCCCATTTGAGTATTTTAGGCATGGAAAGCCAAAACACTCTGGCAAAAAAAAAAAAAAAAAAAAAAAAAAAAAACACCACACACCTAAATGAACGATCTCTGCAAGTGAGATCCCAGTAGAAAGAATGGGCCATCAAAGGAGGAGGTACCTTTCTCTGAAGGGAGGAGAGAACTTCCACTTTGACTATGATCTTGTCTAAATAAGATCAAAGTCAGCGAACTCAATAGGCTTCCATAGCCTTGGCAACTCATGACTAGAGCCTAGGGAGATTTCTGACGCCATAAACAAGAGTGTCAAATTGTTAATTCAACAACAGGAATCACTGTGTACTTACTCCTCATGTGGGATCTCTGTCCTTAATATGTTGTCCAATGTGAATTAATGGTATAACTAGTACTGTTTCAGTATTTTTCACTTTATGTTCTGTGTGGGTGCAAACTGATGAAATCTTTACTTAATGTATAATAAATTGATCTTCTGTATATAAAGATAATTGAAAACGAATCTTGATGTGAATGGAAGGGGAGAGGGATTGGGAGATGGGAGGGGTATGGGTAGGTGGGGAAGTTATGTGGGGGGAAGCCGTTGTAATCCATAAACTGTACTTTGGAAAAATATATTTACTAGATAAAAGTTTTAAAAAAGAATATGCAGAAGAGTCAATGATTACCACATTATTTCTTTTAAATTTTTAAAAATCTATATTGCTAAATTATTCACTTGCATTCCACCAGTGATTTCTGAGAATGAGTGGTAAAAATAAATGAATGCACTGCACTAGTGACTTCAGACTTGAGCATTAAAGAAAACTCAGAACCTTCAGTGGGCAGGAAAATAGGATGAACTGTGATAGCCATGGAAATGTGGAACAGACCAATATTCCACAGAACCCTGGCTAGGATGAAAATATTGTTGAGTATAGGACACTCACATTTTCACATTTTGTAAATTCAAATTCATCTTACAATCAACGGAGTTTTGTAGTTTAATCAGTTTAATATTTTATTGCTAGTGAGAACATCTGAATAATGTCATATCTCAAAAATATATGCCATCTCTCACTCAGTTAAATATTGTTATATCTATAGTATCCATACAAAAGTTGGACATATGCTTTAGAAATAAAAAAGAATCAGAGGACAGTGCTGTGTCATAGGATGTTAAGTCACCAACTGCAATGCTGGCATCCCATTTAAGACTGCTGGGTCCAGTTCTGGCTGCTCTGTTTCTGATTCAGCTCCCTACTAATGCACCTCAGAAGGCAGCAGAAGATGGCCCAAGTGATTGGAATCTGGCCATCCATGTGGGAGGCTCATATGAACAACTATGATCCTATGCTTTATGGAAATATATAGTCTTTATCATTTTATACTAGTTAGTTGTGAATGTGTCTGCCTCAGTTCCTAACTCCTTTAAGAGTAGTTCTATGTGTTAATTTTCCTTGTATTCCTCAATGCCAAACACTTTATAGAAGCTCAAGTTTGTTGGAGTATGTTAAGTCTAATAGCCTTGCCTTCTATGGAAAGAGTAGCAAGTAGTAATTGTTCTCACAATATTGTGAGGTGTTTCGTAGGAGTATATTAAGTTCTGTGGCAAGCAACATTAACTTACTTGAGCTAACTGATTATTTGCTTATTCGCTGATGCATCAATTACTACTAAAAGCAGTAATTACCAAATCAGGAACTACTAATGGAGAAATGCATTAAAATCCCCTGCTTCATTGCACCTAACAGTGCCCAGGTGACCTATCATATTTGTGAAAAATCAACATATTCTTTAAAAGTAATTTGCCTATCAACAGTATTACCCTTGTTAATTGTCACATATGTGAGATACATTGATAAAGATCCAAATTTTCTGAGAGTTTATAAAAGTGCACATACTACTACAATTTATACACTGATTATGGAGAAAGTAAGCACAATTGCAGAGTAATTGAATGTGAGCACATTACATCTTACTCAAACTCAGCATGAATGAATATAGGAGGAGAGTTGAATAAAGCATAACTGGCATTACTATGTGGGTAACAAAGATGATATATTATCAGTTTAAATAAAAGAAGGAGACTCCCTGACAGTGTTTGCATTTTCCAAGTTTCTAGGGTTACAGAAAAACTGTCCTAATCACCTAGTATTTGATAGAAAAATTTTTCCAAATCAAAGATGTCACTGGAGAAGATAAAAGTGATAATTAAATGTTTCAATTTGTATAGGAAGACATTTGGAAAAAGCAGGACTTTTGAACTTATGGGAAATGTAATTAGCAGTGCTGGATATTCAGTTGCAGCGACAACATAAAGGCATTTTTTATTCCATTTATTGTCCTGAGAAAATCACGATTAAGAATGATAAAACAAAATAAAATAAAATTGATTCTGAAATTGCAATTCCATTTTTCTACCTCTGAGGAATCAAGCAAACATCTATAATTATAGAACACAACTTTGAGCAATAATGGAAAAACTTCTTTCATTCTGCATCAAAGTAAGAGTGAATGCAGAGAAACAGCACTCGCCACAACCTTCCCATCCAATTTAGGAACTATATATGAGAAAATCCCCCTTAAAACTAAGAGATTGCTTTAGATCTGTGGGGTCTCTCATGTTTTCATATGAATTTTAGCATTGTTTTTTCAGGATCTGAGAGAAGAATTCTATTTGGTATTACAACTGGGGTCACATTGAATCTATACATTGCTTTGGGCAATATATACATTTTAATGATATTCATTCTTACAAACCACAAACATGAAAGTTTTTTTTTCATTTTTTGTGTCTTCTATTTCTTTCTTTAGTGTTTTGTAAATTTCATTATATAAATCTTTCATCTTCTTGATTAAATTTATTCCAAGGTATTTAGATTTTTGTAGCTATTGTGCATGGGAAAACTTACAAGCTTTTTTCAGCCATAGCTTTGTCTGTGTACATAAAGGCTATTGATTTTGTGTATTAATTTTATATCCTGTAACTTTACCAAACTCTTATGTGTTCCAACAGTCTCTTAGGGGAGTCTTTTGTTTCCCCTGTTATAGAATCATGTCATCTGCAAACAGAGATAATTTAACTTTCTCCTTTCCAATTTGTATCCCTTTGATTTCTATTTCTTGCCTAATGGCTCTAGTCAAAGTTCCGGGACCATCTTGAATAGCAAGGTGAAAGTGGATATCCTTGTCTAGTTCAGAATCTTAGTGAAAATGCTTCCAATTTTTCCCCATTCAACACGATGTTTGCTGTGGGTTTGTCGTATAGGGCCTTGATTGTGTTGAGAAACTTTCCTTCAATACTCAATTTGCTTAAGGTTTTTATCATGGGACAATGCATTTTAACAAATGTTTTCTCTGTGTATATATTAAGATAACCATATGGTTTTTATTCTTCAATTTGTTAATGTGACATATCACATTTATTGATTTCTGTATTTTGAACCATCCCCACATAACAGAGATAAACCCTAGTTGTTCTGGATGAATGATTTTCTCATGTGTTGGATTCAGCTAGCTAGCATTTTGTTGAGGATTTTTGGGGTTATGTTCATCAGTGCTATTTGTCTGTAGTTCTCTTTTTTTATAACTTTTTCTAGTTTTGTAATTAAGGTGAAGCTGGCTTCATAAAAGAAGTATTGGAGGATTCCCTCCCTTCCAATTGTTTTAAATTGTTTGAGAAGAATTGAAAGTAGTTTTCCTTTGAAAGTCTGATAGAATTAAGCAGTGAAGCTATTGTGTCCCAGGCTTATTATTTGTTGAGAGAGTCTTTATTATTGATTCAAAAACAAAGCCAGACACTTCACAATACCAGATTTCAAGACATACTATAGGGAAGTTATAATCAAAATAGGCTGGTACTAGCACAAAAACAGACTTATAGACCATTGGAACAGAATAGAAATGCCAGAAATCAACCCATGAATTATACAACTGATGTATCTTTGATGAAGGAGCTAAAATCAATCTTTAGAAAAAGGACAACATCATCAAATTGTTAGAGAACACTGGGGAAACGCTGCAAGTCATTGGCATAGGCAAAGACTTCTTGGGAAAGACCCCAGAAGCACAAGCAATTGAAGCCCAAATTGACAAATGGGATTACATTGAGAAGCTTCTGCAGTACAAAAGAAAGACTGAGCAAAGTGAAGCAGCAACAGACAAAAGGGGAGAAAATATTTACAAACTATGCAACTGATAATGGATTAATACCCAGAAAATAGAAAGATATTAAGAAACTCCACAACAAAACATACAACCCAGGCAAGAAATGGGCAAAGGATTTGAACAGACATTTTTCAAAAGACAAAATCCAGATGGCCAACAGACACATAAAAAATGTTCAGGATCACTAGCCATCAGGGAAATGCAAATCAAAACCACAATTAATTTTCACCTCAGCCCCAACAGAATGGCTTTCATACAGAATTCAACAAATGCTGGTGAGGATATGGGGAAAAAGGTACCCTAATCCACTATTGGTGGGAATGTAAACTAGTACAGCCATTGTGTAAGACAATGTGAAGATACCTCAGAAAGCTGAAAGTAGGTCTACCATATGACTCAGCATTCCACTCCTGGAAATTTACCCAAATGAAATAAAATCAGTATATAAAAGAGTTATCTGTACCATCATGTTTATTGCAGCTCTACTCACAATAGCTAAGATATAGAATCAATCCAGGCATCCATCAACTGAAGACTGGATAAAGAAATTGTGGCATATATAAACTATGGACTACCACTAAACCATAAAAAGTATGAATTCCTGTATTTGCTACAATATGCATGCTACTGGAAACCATTATACTTAGTAAAATAAGCCTTTCCAAAAAATATAACTGATCTGTGGTAACTAGTATAGTACAAAATAATGTAATGTATATGAATGGAATTGACATTTTGAGTATGATTAATTTTATAGCCTTTGTCTCTACTGTTCTGCAACAGTAGGTTTTTTTTTTTCTGTTTCCCTTTTTTATTGAATTATTGACTTAGTGGAGGGTTAATCATGATTATAAAATAAACTGAAATTATGTGATTGTGGAAACTGAAAGAAAATAAAAGAAAGGAAGGAGAAGCAAGAGTGGGAACATGGATAAGGAGAGTAGGGTGAGGAGTATCACTAAGCTTCTTCCTTTTGTTAATATGGGATGCCAGGGTTGTAAGTGGCAACTTTAGCCCAAAAAGCCAAACACCGACTCCAAGATAACTATTTCTTTTGCACACACTTCTCCTCCAGTTTCATCATAACTGGCATCTCCTGGTTTGTTTCTAGTGACTGATTTTCCTCCTGACTATGGGTCATGGGTGCTGGCTTTGCATGAGTGGTGGTAATTGTACATTGTATGCTGGCAATGGTGAATTGGTGAATTGAACACCAATTAGCAGGGATGCTTTTATATTTCATACATGGTGTTACTTTTCTGATGGCATATATTTAGTCTCAATGAGTTGGATCCTTTGGAGCTTGGATCTAAGGTTTGTTGGGATGGATTCAGAGTAGCCTTCAGCCTAAACTGATTTTGCTCATTACTGACACAACACCCTTCTGTGTGCTCAACCTTCTATCCAGCTCCTACCAGGACTTCACTCTAGTTGATGAAAATATGAACTATCCAGCTTTCTGCAAGCTCCAGTGGTTGCTCATTTTTCTCCTTGCCAGTGTTCTTTCGCTGACTTAGGTGTTTGAATTTTTCTTTCTGTGGACACATAAAACAGTTCTCAAACCAAAAACTGAAGGGGTTTCTCTAAGGTTATCCTAATTCTCTCTCGGTCCCCACTGCCCCCCAACTCTTTCTATAAATTCCAGCCTACTTGGTTTCTCTGAGCTCCTTTTTGTGTCCTCAACACAGCGAGTATCTGTGTGGGATTCCTTTGCAGACCTGGAGCCTGTAACTTCTCTCCCGGCAGTGATCTGGTGCAGTTCTGGGCCTTCCCTCATTATTTTGCATTTCTCAGGGGCCATTGTTCTATATTACTTTTATATATCTGTATATATGATATATATGACATTTGTTCACTTAAATAAATAAAAATTGTTAATAAAAAGAAAAAAGAAGCTATAAAACACTGTTGAATGAATTTTTTAATAAAGTATATAAGAATGATCTAGAATATTCTCTAAAATGTTAATAATGAGGGTTAATTGCAGGGTATGTCAATGAGATGTCAGTCCATTCCTGCACTTCCCAGTCAAAGTCTGCCTAAGAAATCATCCTGACAGGCAGTCGTGTTGGTGAAGTCCAAACAAGCAATCGAGGGGCAATGGCTGAATATGAATATGAATTGCTGAATATGAATGATGAAAAAAATGAAGAGTAGAATTTGACAGCAAAAATACCTATAAAAGATTTAGAAATCAAAGTCTCTGTCATGAACTAAGGAAAACTCCCAGGATAAAAGAAAGGGTTGATTTTGTGGGCATGAATTGAACATTTACAAATTTGAATCAAAACTGAGTTGTCTTGCAGGCCTTTCCTTTCCTTTTGCAGTTTTTTTAAGCATATAACTGTTAATTTAAAGATAAGACTAATAATAACTAAGAAGAACTATTCCAAAATATAAGCTAAAAATCATTCATTAGATAGTAAAGGCATTAATATTAGGATAGATCAGTACTGCAGTAGGTGGCTTGTCTATATCATTGAATAATACATAGATACTTGTAGTTATGAAGAGACATTTTAGTTGGCTAGAGAGGCAATCAATATAAAGAGTTAATTAACTCATACACTGTACTAGAAAGGGATAACTCTCAGGGTCGGCACTGTGATATGGTAGGTACAGCCTCTGCCTACAATGTCAGCATCCTATATGGGTGCAAGTTTGGGTCCCTGCTGCTCTTTCAAACTAGCTTTTGGCTATTGTCTTGGAAAGCAGTAGAATATGGCTTAGGAGTTTAGGCCCCTGCAACCAGGTGGGAGACCCAGAGGAAGCCCCTGGCTCCTGGCTTCAGATTGGCCGAAATCTGGCTTTTGCAGTCATTTGGGGGAATGAAACAGCAGATGTAACACCTCTCTCTCTGTCTTTCCTTCCTCTCAGTAACTCTGACACAAATGAATAAACATAGATAAATTTCTCTGATGTACATAGATGTAATACTCCTCAACAAAATACTAGCCAATCAAATCTGACAACACATGAGAAAGATTATTTACCCAGACAAAGTGGGATTTATCCATGGTATGCAGGAATGGTTCAACATTTGCAAATCAATAAATGTGATATATCAATTAACATACTAAATAATAAAAACATATGATTATCTCAATATATGCAGAGAAAATATTTGATAAAATATAACATCCTTTAATAAGGAAAATCTTAAGTAAATCAAGTATAGAGGGAACATTCTTCAATATAATCAAGGCAATTTATGACAAATCCATGGTCAGTATCTTATTGAATGGGGAAAAGTTAGAAGCATTTTCACTAAGATCCTGAAATAGAAAAGGATGCCTGCTCTCACCATTACTATTCAATATAATCCTGGGAGTTTTTGCCAGAACCATTAGGTAAGAAAAAGAAGTCTATGGCCATACACCCTGAACATGTCCAATCTCATCTGATCTCGGAAGATAAGAAAAAGAAATCAAAGGGATACAAACTGGGAAGAAGGAAGTCAAACGATCCCTATTTGCAGATGACATGATTCTATATGTAAGGGATCAAAAAGACTCTACTAAGAGACTATTGGAACTCATAAAAGAGTTTGCTAATGAGGCAGGAGAAAAATTAATACACAGACAATGTTCCAGCTGAGAAAGAAATTCTAAGATTGATCCCATTCAAATAGCTACAAAAAATTAAACACCTTGAATAAATTTAAACAAGGAGATAAAATATTTCTATAATGAAAATTATAAAACATTCAAGAAAGGAATAGAAGAAGACACAAAAAATATGGAAAAATCTTCCAGAATCACAGATTGGAAGAATCAACATCATCAAAATGTCCATATTATTAGAAGTCACTTACATTCTCAATGGTATCTTAATCAAAACACCAATAACATTCTTCTCAGATCTGGAAAAACAATGCTGAAATTCATATGGCAACAAAGGACACCTCAAATAGAGAAAGCAATCTTAAACAACAAAAACAAAGCTGGAGGCATCACAATACCAGATTGTAAGACATACTACAGGGAAGTTATAATCAAAACAACCTGGTACTGGCACAAAATCAGACTTATAGACCAGTGTAACAGGATAGAAAAGCCAGAAATCAACCTACACATCTATAACCAATGTATATTTGATAAAAGAAGTAAAATCAATCCTTGGAGCAAGGACAGGCCCTTCATGAAATGGTGCAGGAAAATCGGATCTCCACATGCAGAAGTATCAAGCAAGCCCCCTCCCCCTTACACCTCACACAGAAATCCATTTGAAATGGATCAAAGACCTAAATCTATGACCTGACACTATCAAATTATTATAGAACACTGGGGAAACCTTGCAAGGCATTAGCATAGGCAAAGTCTTCATGGGAAAACCACAGAAACACAAGCAATCAAAGCCAAAATTGACAAATGGGATTACATCAAATTGAAAAGCTTCTGCAGTGCAAAAGAAAGATTGAGCAAAGTGAAGCAGCAACTGACATAAGGGAAGAAAATATTTACAAACTATGCAACTGATAAAGGATTCCCATCCAGAATATATAAACAGTTTAAGAAACTCATAAGAACAAAACAAACAATCCAGATAAGAGATGGGCAAAGTATCTCAGCCTCGTTAGAATGGCTTTCATATAGAAATTAACAAACAACAAATGCTGGCAAGGATGTGGGGAAAATGTTACTCCAGCCCACTGTTTTTGAGAATGTAAACTGGTGCAGCCACTGTGGAAGACGATATGGAGATACCTCAGAAATCTGAATATAGACCTACCATATGACCCAGCCATCCAACTCCTGAGAATTAACCCAAAGGAAATGAAATCATCATTTGAAGAGTTATCTCTATACCCATGTTTATAGTAGCTCAATTCACAATAACCAAGGTATGGAATCAACCCAGATATCTGTCAACTGAAGACTGGATAAAGAAATTATGGGATCTGTACACAATGGAATAGTACACAGTGCTAAAAAAATTAGTATCTTGATGTTTGCAACAAAATGGATACAACTAGAAAACCTTATAGTCAATGAGTGAAATCAGTCAGTCCCAAAATGACAAATACCATATGATCTCCTTGATCTGTGATAACTAAACATATCTCTAGCAGTTAAATTAACATTTTGAGATGTGATTACTTTGAACAGCCCTTGTCTTGACTGCTGAGGGACAGCTTTTTATCATACTATTGTTGAACTCTTTACATAGCATAACGTTAATCATATGTGTATAAAGTTAATTGAAAATAGATCTTAATAAAAAATAAGAATGGGATTAGGATAGGGAGGAGGAAGAAGAGTGGGAGTGTGGGTATGAGGGATGGTAGGATGGGAAGAAGCACTATGTTCCTATATTTGTATATATGAAATGTATGAAGTTTTTATACCTTAAAAAAGGGTTTCCAGGTAAAAACAAAACAAGAAAAATAAATAAATAAATATTTTAAAAATAAGTGTATGAAAAATGTTTATAAATAGAGCAGGTAAAGGAGAATCAGAACTGCCTGAGAAGAGAGTAAGTGACAGATTAAACAGGGCAGCCAAAGAGGCCATACTTGAAAGTGGAGAGCTGAATACTGATTACCCAGGCTTAGAAACTAAGGAATTGGACATCTTAGAGAAGAGTATTTCAGGGAGAGAGAAGATACATAAGGCAAGTTTTCCTGAAACATTAATTAATCTCCTGAGAAGGGAGTACAAGGCACAGAAAAGAAGTTGAGATAAGAAAGTTGATAAAAGAGGAAACAGGCAAACTGGATAGTCTTCCAATCATGCAGGCCCCTTAAGCTACTGCAAGAACCCTGGTTTTACTTTGAAGGAAATAGGAAACACTGAGAGTTCCAAGCAAAGTGTAATAAAATCTGGCTAAAGCTTTCAAAGGAAAACCTTAGTTTCCACATCAAGAATAGATTGCCAAAGTGTAAAGGAGATACCAGATTTATTGGAGATGACTTCAATAATTCAGGTACAAAATAATGCATAATGGGGGCTCAAATAGTTGTAGTGGCAGTTCAAGTGGTAAAAAGCGGCTGGATTCTAAATATAAATTGAAGAAGGTCAACAGAGTTTTGAAAGTAAAAGTGAGCTGTGGAGCAGTCATTTGGCCTGGTTGTTAAGATTATAGTTGGGACAGCTGCATATCAGATGATGTTCTTGAATTCCAGTCCCGGCTCTGCTCCTGATTCTGGCTTCCAGCAATTGTGCATCATGGGAAGAAGCTGTGATGGCTCAAATCCTTGGGTTCCTGCCCCCTCAAAAAGGAAATAAAAATTGAGCTTCTGGCCCCCAGGTTCTTCCCGGCCTACTCCTGACCAATTTCCATCATTTGGAGAATCAGTTGGTAGGTAGGGCTCTTTATTTCTCTCCTTCTTGGATAAATAAAATGAATAAGTAAAAATCAAGAAAAAGGAAAAATGAGTTGTGAGAAAAAGAATAAAGAGTGATTCCAATACTTCCAGCCAGAGGATAGATGATGGAGTTGTCATCAACTAAGTTAAATAAATTGATACTGTTCAGTAAAGATAAAGCAGAATTTTAGGACCTCAGTTTTGCAAGTTCAAAATTTGATGCATCTGCACCACTAATAAGGAGATCAAAAAGGTCACTGAATGTATAAGTCTGGAGTTCAAGAGAGAGGTCTCAGCAGGAGATAGAAATTCAGCTGATGTCATATTTTAGATGTCACCTAAAGCCAGAATGAGCTTAGGAACTAAATGAGCTCATCACAGAAGGAGTGACAATAGAAGTGAGAGAAGACCCAGATATGATACTGCTAGAGGTACAGACATGTAGAACTGTAGGTACAGAAAAAGAAGAAAAAATATCAGATAATAAAAAGTTATAGGTGGAGTGAATGGATAAGTTTGTGATCTGACCAATGGATTCAGCAATGTGAAGGGCATCGACAACCTTGAAATAAATGTATTTGTGAAGAAGAAAGGGGTAATGAGAAAATGGTGAGATTTAATAAAAAATGGAAGAGTTGGATAAAGTGAGTGTCAGCAAGACAAAAGAACGTTTGTTTTTCCTTAAAAGATGAGATATATCATTTTTGTAGAGTGGTAAAAATAAAATTGATTGCAGAGAAGAGAAAGTAAAACTGCTTTTGCATGATTTTTGAATACAAAGAGTTAGTGTGTACAATACAAGAGAGATTTAGATAGGAGCATTAGTAGTTCAATTATGTAAAAAGTAGAAAGATTATGAGAATGTACTTGATGATAGGTAGTGCAGTTAATACTTGGAAAAGCTCTCTGATTATTTCAATCTTTTTTGAGGAAACAGAACACAAGGCTATCAGCTATGGACAAGAAGGAGGAGGTAGGTTTTCAAGGAAAATGGAAAAATTGGTGTATAATTACCTGGACAATGAGAGAATAAACACAATGTAAATCCAAAATATGATTGTTCAATATTATTATATAACTGCTGGAAATTTGTCATTATAAATTAAACTGAAATCATCATAATTTCTCTGCTACAGGTACAAAACAGGATACTTTGAATTTAATCAGAGTTAAGATTTTATTAAGCTGTTATGATAAATCTAGCCAGGGACATGAGAGTCCAGGGTATATGGGAAAGTGTTACTATGACTCATCATGAAAATTTAACCAAATTAGGAAGAGCATCTCAGATTAGGGGGACAGTTAAATGATACAGAATAATTCACTGAAAGTATGTAGTGGGTGAAGGACCATAAGAGTCTGAAAAGTAGAGGTTGTGAACTGGATAGGGAGTGGTAGTTAAAGAGTTAAATGCATACACTTGAGATTAAATTTCTAAAATGAATGCAGAAAACAAAAACATGAATAATGTATAGCTCAAAATGAATTGTTGGAGGAAACTGAAAAAGTCAGACATAGACAAAAATTGTAGGTATGACTTTAAAAGGCAATGAAAACAAAGAAACAGAAAAAATTGAAAACATCTCAAAACATTAGAGAACAATATCAAATACAGTAAAGGCTCAGGAATAGGTTGGATAGAGCAGAGAAAAACACACAAAATATAATGGTGAACAAATTAGTGATAGTATTATAAATGTTAAGCTGGGTCGATGCTGTGGTAAAGCTCCTGTCTGCAGTGCCTGTATCCCATATGGGCGCTGGTTCAATTCCCAGCTGCCCCATTTCCAATCCAGTTCTCTGCTGTAGCCTGGGAAAACAGTAGAAGATGCCCCAAGGACTTGGGCTGCTGCACCTGTATGGGAGTCCCAGAAAAAAAAAACTCCTGGCTCTTGGCTTTGGATCGGCACAGCTTGGACTGTTGTTGCTAACTGGGGAGTGAACCAGCGAATGGAAGACCTCTCTTGCTGCCTCTACAACTCTCTCTGTGTAACTCTGACTTTCAAATAAATAAATAAATAAATAATGATAAGCTATATATGGACATTTAAAAGTGAATATATAAATTCAAGGATTAAAATTGATTAATATGAGTATTTGTATTGAAATAAAGCATGTTACTTATATGAGAGTATGGGAAAGATGGAAGAAGTATTAGTGATAGGTTTGCTCATCTTATCTATCAACAAAAATCAACAAATATCAAAATATGTAGTTAAAATGGATTATTACTTTAACTTCTAATTGTTTTGAACATATATGGGTATAGAGATGTACAGATATCCATACGTATAAATATACATATATTTACCATTTACATAGTTTGCTTAACTTTAAAGTTTTCTGTTTAAAACTAGCATTTCTTGTGTTTAAGAGGTAAACTAATTTCTTTAAATTTAAGTAAAAATATCTAAAAACTATTATTTTAAATGTCATCCTATATTGTCCTACTTTTTGTCTCTAATGTTGCTTCAACAGAGAGAACACACACACTTACACACACACACACAGAAAGAGAAAATCACATGACATGCTTTTGACATTTTTGTGAACAAATCTGTTAATAATGGTTTGGGGGTCAATATAATTTGAGGTTTCTTTTCACTGTCTTTTTTGATTATTCATTTTAGTAGTGAACATATATGCATTTATGATACATTCTATTTATTAAAAGTAAATCAATCACCTTCTTTCATGTAACATGAAAAGGGTGATAGGAAGCTCGCTTATCACTTCTAAAGAAAAGTGATGATGAAGAATTAAAATATGAAGAATAAACCCGTCATAATAGAAAAGGAAAACAGTTAGTGCTTGAAGAATGTTGAATAACTGGCATTCTTATGAACTGCTAATGAACATGTGAGCAAAATTTTCCTTTAAATAAAATTTTAAGTACTTACAAAGCAGCATCTCATTTTCTTTCAAACTCCTTTTCCTTCCTTTGCTTTCTCCCCCTTCTTCTCTCCCTCTCTCCTTTCTTCTCTCCTTAACTCCTTCTTTTCTCTCTCTCTCTCTCTCTCTCTCTCTCTCATTTTCTCTCTCTATAGTTACATAAGTAGGAGATAAATAAAAATAAGGTGCTCTGTAACTTACAGTGGGGTCATGTCCAGATCAAGTCATTATAAACTGAAAATGCTGTGAGTCAAAAATGCATTCATTACACCTGACCGACGAAATACTATAGTTTAGCAATATAAACAAATGTAGAATATGGGTTGTTTTCTGTGATGGCTGAGTAAGAGCTGTCACCCATTGCCACTGCCAGCAGCCAAGAGAGTATTATGCTTCATATCACAAGCTCAGGAAAAGATCAAAGCTCAAAATCCAAAGGATGGTTTCTACTGAATGCTTATTATGTTCACACTGTTGTACCATCAATAAATCTAATTGAATCATCATGAAATTGGGGACCATATTTTCTCCAAAATTTCAATAGAAGTTATCTCTGAATGGTGAAATGCACACACACACACACACACACACACATTTTTTAATCTGTAGTTTCTCACCATCTTACTTAACAAGAAATATATTTTTCAATTCTAATATACATATATTTTTCTACTCCTGAAATCCAAAACAAATAATAAAGTCAATTGTATCTTAAATTCAAAGAAATAACTTTACAATAAAATATGTAAAATAAAGGAGGAGTGATGATTAAAGACATCATATGCGATATCTTGTCTGCATACTTGAGAATTCACTAAAAAAGGTTTCAAAGATTACTAAGGACAAGGCAGCACTTTGCTGTAGGTGCAAGGACAATGAGGCACAATTCAAATAATGTGTTTTTTATTTTTTTACCATGATAAGCTGGATGAGAGAGTAAGGATTTGATATGGATAAAGTATAACAAAATGCTTTCTGTGGCACTTGCAGTGACATATTGTGAGAAAGACCTTGCATACTGGCTACATTCAGAGTGAGATTGAAGCGGCCCTGGGAAAACTGACCTTCTGTCCACACTGTCCTTCATGGCGGAGAGTTTGTGGATTTATTTACTTTCTAAAGTTGAATAGTAGTCCAGTGAGTATGCATCACATTTTATTTTTGTTAGGACTTTTGTAGCTTTTTCACTTTTTTTTTTTATGTGTTACATTGTGATATTTCAATACATGTACGCAATGTATACTAATCAAATCAGGGTAACCAACACTTCTTCTTTAATAATTCTTTAGGATTGGAGGCTTGAAGCTCTTTTCTTGTATTTGTTCATAAAATATATGCCAAATTATTTTGTAACACTATAGCCATACTGTGTAACACTTGGAACTTAATCCTCTGATACAGTTATTCAAATTCTATCGCCCCCACACTTCCCAGATTCTGGCAATCAGAAGTTTGTGTTCAGATAGAGGCTTTCTTAGCTTCCACAAATGAAAGACAACATGTTGTATGTATCGTCTGGTGTCTGGCTTATTTCACCTGACTCAGTGTCCTCCAGTTCCACCAATTTTGCAAATGACAGGATATAATTCCTTTTTTTGGTTGAATGATATTCTACTGTGTATATATTACAATATATATAATATATAGATAGTATATATAATATATATTACATTTTCTTTATTCATGATGATGGAACCCTTGGTTAACTCTTTATCTTCCCTATTGTGAATACTGTTGCAATAAACATACTAGGGTAGGTATTATTTTGATACAGTGATTGTATATCTTTTGGATATATACTCAATAATGGAATTGCTACATCATATGGCTATTCTATTTCTAGTTTTTAAAGCATCATCATACTGTTTTCTATAGTAGCTGCACTCATTTATATTCCCAACAACAGTGTATGAGAGTTCCCCTTTTTTCACAGCATCTCCAACATTTATTATTTTCAATCTTCTTAGT
Organism: Oryctolagus cuniculus; assembly: GCF_964237555.1. Taxonomy (NCBI): domain Eukaryota; kingdom Metazoa; phylum Chordata; class Mammalia; order Lagomorpha; family Leporidae; genus Oryctolagus; species Oryctolagus cuniculus. Next base: position 115,168,869 of record NC_091436.1, read on the forward strand.
AATAGCCATTCTAATGGGTGAGGAGATAAGTCATTGTGGTTTTGATTTGTATTTCCCTGATGGTGAGTGATACTGAGTATTTTTCATGTATTTATTGGCCATTTGTATTTCTTCTCTTGAGAACTTTTGTCTATTCAGGTCCTTTGTCCATTTTTTAACTGGATAGGTTGTTTTTTGCTGTTGTTGCTGCTGACTTTTTTTGAGTGCCTAATATATTATAGATACTAATCCTTTGATAAGTAGCTTGCAAATATTTTCTCCCATTCTCTTGGATGTCTCTTCACTCTATTGTTTACTTTGCTGTGAAGAAGTTTCTGGGTTTGATTTGTCTAGCTTTTCTTTTTTTGTGTGCACTTTTATTGTCTTGTTCAAGAAGCCATTGCCTATGACCATGTTTTGAAATGTTTCCGCTCTGTCTTCCAGTATTATATTTAGGTCTTTGATTCATCTTGAGCTGATTTTTATATATGGTGAGAGGTAGGGATCTAATTCCATTCTTGTATATATGTATCTACAGTTTTGCCAGCGCCAGGTATTGAAAAGACTATCCTTTCTCCATTGTATGTTCTTCATACCTTTGTATATATATGTATTAATTTCTGGATTCTCTATTCTGTTACCTTGATGTATGTTTTGGTTTCTCTGTACTATGCTTTAAAATGAGGTTTGTGATGCCTTCAGCCTTCCTATTTTTTTGTTTTTGTTTGTTTTTATTTTTATTTTTATTTTTTTTTTATCTGGTAGCATTTGGATCAGGATTTCTTACTCTTGGAATGCAACCACTAAACAAATGTTGAACTTGTTTCATGTCTTCTTACATAAATGAATGCATTTCACTTACAAATTTTATCAATTAATTTTCATAATTTTCATATTAATATAAAATAATCTTACAATGAACTAAAGTTGACCTTATCCTCTCTTCCTGTTTAATCTCTGCCATTTGCAATTCCTCCAAAACATTCTCCTACTAGCATTATATAATTTGGATTTGTACCATTCCCTTGCTTATGACATATGTTGACTTATTTTAATAAGAGCTTCTCTTGTGATTAGAATAGATTCTTAAGGACATATTAACAAGTAAGGGAAAAAAAAGAAAATGATCATCCTTGCCAAAATATTGAACTAGTCTTTAATGGATTTTAAAAAATTGACTAAGTAGTATAAAGTTTAGGTTATTTTTTAATTTGTATTAGAATGTCTCATGCAAAGGAAATTTTCAGTATCTACATGCACTACAAATTCTTACATTCTGTTTCATTTTCCAAAAGCATCAAGTGAAGATTTTAAGAAATGGCCTTACCCAGTGAGTTTGACTGCATGTGTCTGAAGTTTTCGATATTTTTCTGATTCTTCATTTGTGCTGATAACATGTCTATATATTCCTGTCTTATAATGGAAGAAATCCTCATGGACTTGCATTATGGCTAAAATAAAATTGAACAGAAAAAAACAGGTTTTAAAAATTATCCATAGAACATCCATAATCTCTCATAGAAAAATAATGAGTGAACTGGAAAGAGCTGAATCTAAGAAGGGATTGTGCAATTCAACCTCATTTTCTTTTCTATTTAAATTAATTCATTGCAATATTATCTCATTCCCTTATAAAAACATATTTTAGCTATTTACAATATTACTTAAGTACACATTACACCTTTAAAACATCAGATAGTCTTATTAATCAACAGAGGTATTAGCACCAGTTACTGAGCTTCTTTAGACAAAAGCCCACTACACTGGGGCAGTGATTAATATTTCTCCATTAACCTTATGCTTCACCACAGCCTCTGAGAACCCCAACTAAACCAGTAGAGAAGAGTGAACCTAAAAAGCCAGGCTTAAAGCAATTACCATTAATCTTTACAGGTAAATATAAACTTTTCATTGGTGAGCTTGAATAAAAAGCAAACCCTTGGCAAAAAATACGCTGAGAAGATATCATCTTTTCAGCTCTGGAGAGCTAAGTCAAAGCTGTATTCTTTACAAATAAGGCCTTATGTTTTATAAAGCCCTTCTTCATTCCTTTACTTAGATTACTTCTTTGCACTATTATGTGCTTCTCTGCAGAAGGGCTTGGGGAACTTAGGGTGAAACATTCAAACTACTCTATTAGAAGACATGAATTAAAAATTTAACAGGAAGCAGAAATCTATTACTTGATACTGTATAAAATACCCATCCATCTTAGCTTGCCATACCTGTTAAATAAAATAAGAACTAATGTCACTATTATTTGATAGACCCTAAAATGAAGTTTATACTTCAAAGTTAAATATAACTTTTTTAAAAATTTTTATTTTTTATGTAGTAAATATAAATTTCCAAAGTACAGTTTATGGCAGTTTATGGATTACAATGGCTTTCCCCCCTTCATAATTTCCCTCCCACTCGCACCCCTCCCATCTGCCACTCCCTCTCCCATTCACATCAAGATTCATTTTCAATTATCTTTATATACAGAAGATCAATTTAGTATATATTAAGTAAAGATTTCATCAGGTCACACCCACCCTGAAACACAAATTGTAAAATACTGTTTCAGTACTAGTTATATCATTAATTCACATTGGACAACATATTAAGGACAGATCCCACATGAGAAGTAAGTACACAGTGATTCCTGTTGTTGACTTAACAATTTGACATTCTTGTTTATGGCGTCAGAAATCTCCCTAGGCTCTAGTCATGAGTTGCCAAGGCTATGGAAGCCTTTTGGGTTTGCCGACTTTGATCTTATTTAGACAAGGTCATAGTCAAAGTAGAAGTTCTCTCCTCCCTTCAGAGAAAGGTACCTCCTTCTTTGATGGCCTGTTCTTTCCAATGGGATCTCACTCACAGAGATCTTTCATTTAGGTCTTTTTCTTCCAGAGTGTCTTGGCTTTCCATGCCTACAATACTCTTATGGGCTCTTCAGCCAGATCCGAATGCCTTAAGGGCTGATTCTGAGGCCAGAGTGCTATTTAGGACATCTGCCATTCTATGAGTCTGCTGTGTATCCTGCTTCCCATGATAGATCGTTCTCTCCCTTTTTGATTCCACATGTTTTATTTCATTTTTAACGTTCCAAGCCTTTTCTGATGCTGTTCAAATACTATCAAAAGAGGTTAAACCTTCTTTATCTGCTCTACAACACATTCCCAAAGGATTATAAGAATTTATGTTACTATATCCTATGCAGATCTCTGCTTTCTTTCCCTTTGCATCACCTAAGTTTAATTCTGCAAATTTTAGAAGAATCCAGGGTTATTTATTCAGCATTCTATTGCCTTTTACATGTTCTTTTGTGATGAGTGGAGAAATGCTGTATGTAAGGCCAAGCAACAATAGACAGACAATCAGTTTGCATCTATAGCAAGAAGAGTCAGACAGTGTTCCATTCATTCACTTAAATGTGAAGATATTTCTAGTGGTTTTTCTCTTCTCTGGAATTATTTATTTCCTCAGTTCTTGAGATTCAACTTTTCCCTAAGCACCATAAATTAAATATATTTTTCATTGTTTAAAAATACTGCTAACTGGGGCCCAGCGCTGTGGCGTAGATGGTAAAGCTGCCACCTGCAGTAGCAGCATCCCATATGGATGCCCGTTCGACTCCTGGATGCTTCACTTCAGATCCAGCTCTTTGCTATGACCTGGGAAAGCAGTGGAAGATGGCCCAACTCCTTGGGCCCCTGCACCCATATGGGAAACACAGAAGAAGCTCCTGGCTCCTGGCTCCTGGCTACTGGTTTCAGATTGGGACAGCCCCAGCTGTTGCTGCCAACTGGGGAGTGAACCAGCAGATGAAAGACTTTCTCTCTCTCTCTCTCTCTCTCTCTCTCTGCCTCCTTCTCTCTTTGCGTGACTTTGACACTCAAATAAATAAGTAAATCTTTAAAAAAAATACTGCTAACTAACAAAACATGGTAAAAAGCAATCACAATTAATTCAAAATTTATTTTAATGCCTTATGTGAAATTATGAACATTTAAGGATCATAAAGTAAACCTAAAGTATCTCAACTTTAAACACCAAGGTCCAAATTTCTATTGATAGAATAATAATAATAAAAAAGGAGACAGAGAAAAAAACACACTTGAGACAGTAGTACGATGATCTGAAGATTTGAAAGGGCAGACTAAATCACCCAAAGTCATTTAAGTCTCAGTTGCCGAAGTTGCAGTTTTGAATTTACTCTGGAGTTCAAATTTTTCATACAAGCAGCACTTAATGAAGCCCACATTGAAGTTAAATATAAATTAAATATAAATTATCCTACTTATAATAGCCAATAAATCACACAACTCTAAGGAGAAACAGTTTATCTTCATTTGTGTCAGATTTTCTGTAAGGTCTCAGGATTTTTTGAATTAAATCCAGAAATGTTTAGTGCAATCTCTAGCTTCTCAATAAATGCAAGAAGGTGATGATGATCATTCATTCAACATAATAATGAGTTATGGGTTCTTCTCTATATTAAACCAATATTAATTATGTCAGCATTTGGAAAAGCATTGATAATAATATTCTGGACTCTTAAGTATTCACAACTTGAATTCACATTTTAGCCCTCACTGAATAGTTTCCATGCATTGAAATGCAGTGTTCATGTAGGGACTATGCTTTGTGAATTTATCCTTATTTTGTCAATGGTGAAAAATAAAGTTCAATTTTTCCACAAGAAAAACTAGAATCAGGAGCAGGTCTTTGACCTGGCAGTTAAGAACTGCTTTAGACTCCCCCTCTTCTCAAATTGTAGTGCCTGGATTCAAGTGTGTGTAACTTCCTGACATAAACCCTAGGAGACAGCATGAGCAGTTGGGCTCCGGTCATCAACGTGGAAAACCTAGATTCAGTTACCATTGTCAGCTGTTGCCGCTGTTCCAGTTCTGGCTGTTGCAGGCTTTGAGAGTGGGTGAGAGATCTCTGGATCAATCTCTCTCACTGCAGGTGTGTGTGTGTGTGTGTGAAGGGGGATTGGGTAGATATGTATGTCTGGCTTCCAAATGCATCAAAGAAAGACCTACAATGAAAAGTTGTATCTTTTTAAAATTAAAAAACATATTTGAAAATCATCGATCATGAGAGAGAGAGAGAGAATCATCCTTCCATGGATTCACTCCCCAAATGCCCACAATAACCAGGCCTAGGCCAGGCGAAAGCCAGCAAGAAGAAACTCAATTCTGAGCCAAATCTGCTGCCTCCAGGTAATGCATTAGCAGAAAGCTGGAACTGGGAGCAGAGTCAGGACTTGAACCTAGGCATTCCGATTATAGGACGCCGCATTCCAACCAGTAGCCTAAACACATCAAACACTACATGTACCCTAGGATGATATCTTAAAACTAAAAGTCAATGTATGACAACTCACTGTATCATCTTATTATTTGCCGTCGGTCTGCTCCCATTAACACATTTAGAAAATTTTTCAAATTCAAAGCATTTGTAAAACATAAAAATCATACCAGCTTTTTGTATTTGTTTTGAGCTGATGGAAAAAGGAAAATATCTCCTTTGTTTCTACTATTAATCCTAGGTTTGTTTCAATTCCTTTAAACTGAAGGTAAAAAATATGTAACATTATGTATGATTCTTAAATATAGTTGAAGTAATAAAATGAACTCTATTGCAAATTAATCATTTACGATTTCATGTTTGACTACTTGATCATGTTGGAACCTGATCACTTTGGACAGATTTAGCAGACTTTAATTAAATTTGTCATTAATATTTAAGAGTTCAATTTATAAATGAATCTATCTTTTTAATAAAATGGCAGCTAAAAATGTTATTAGATAAATATATGTCCTGTGATTGCACTTATTTTAGAACCATTGAATTCTTATGAATACTCTGAAGGTAAAAATTTTCTTTCTCTAAGTTTATTAAATTTAATATGCTTCGCTTTTTAAAGCTCAATGTAACATTGTTTACTAAAGAAATGGGTAAGACCGAACCATATTTCACCAAACCATACCTTGAACTGGTCCATTTTGCATGATTTCCTTCATTATCTCGGTTTCCTGGGAGAAAAAATATCAATGCACATCACTCTTTTTATCAGAACATATTGAACCTGTTGTTTGGCATACAATGTTAGCTGTTGTACAATCAATTTAGATGTTACACAATCCAAAGTTCCGTGACCAACTGAAATTTACTCTTAAGTGTGCTTTAAAATACTTACAGGTGAAATATTACAATAATGAAGTTGCTAAAGTCAATAGTTTTATTGGCTTTTATCACTAAATAATTTTTGTAGTACAGAGGTAATAACTTTATATGGTGACAAAGAGAAAATAGTCAAGGGTATGTTAAAATCATGTTTAATCAGTGAGATTGACATTATCTGCATTCTTTTGATCATAAGAACTACCTCAAAAGACTTTTTATGGGGTTTCTTGGTAGCTTAAGTCAAATATTTTTATGTTGCTATCCAATATGTAATGAGGCACTCAGTCAGGAGGCAAGAAATTCAATCATTCATTAATTTTTTGAGCACAGTGGTACAAAGTACAAAGCAGAAACTATGATAGAAACAAGTATTGACTCTGCCCCATCCTCAAGATGTTAAATTTTGCTTGCAGTAGACAAGGGCATAACAAATTTCATTATTATATAATAAATCTGATTATAGAGACAAGCACAGATTGCCATGGATGCAAACAAAAAGGGAAATCAATTTCTCCCAAAAGTCATGGAAAACTTCACCGAGAAGTTAAAGATTTGAGCTGTGCCTTGGCATTCCTGTGCTGTTTCACCAGATGTAAGCTGACTAGGGAATAATCATTTAAGTCAGGAGAATCATCCCCTTGCTAAGAAAGGCATGCCGTATCTGGGAAAGAGAAACTAGTCATTTATCTGAAGACTAATGAGCAAAAAGAAGGAATAGATGCCAGCAAGAACTTAGCCTGTAAAAGCAACAGATCAGAACCAACTCAGGAAAGGCCTGTATGTCATGGCAAGAGTACTAGAATGTACTCTAAATGTAATTGAGTATCACTGAAGATTCAGATGTTTTAAAAATGAGAAGCCCTAGGAATCACCAATATGATGGAGTAAAATTAGCCTAGACTGTTAACCGGACAAACTGAAATCCAAAGAGACATGTTTTCCATGTAGCTATGTTTACTTCACCTATTTTGTAGATGAAGGCAAAAGGATTGATAAAATGAGATACTACTACCGAAAAGTTAGTAAACAAGGATTTGGCTTAGCTTTTAATTGTCAGCTATACACATACATACATACATCATAAAACATAGTTTAACATTTATTTCATGGGAAATTTTGAATTTAAGTTAAACCTCATAATAAAAGAAATAATGCCTTAACGGGAAGTCTTTCATGGACAATTTATCAAAAATTATACTTGAATGTTCATTTTAGAATTTAATGTTTAATCATTTTAATAACAGCAGGGCTATATATGTTTGAGAAAGCAATCATTGCTGAGTCTTGTCATGTACACTTACATTAGAAGAGACTCTGTATGGAGGAGAACATTGGTAGATCCTGTTAGACTTCTCTATGTTGTTGGGGCATGGTCTTGTGGCATGACGTTTTCCCCGCCCATCAGCCTTACTTGTCATTGCGCAGCTATTGTTGCTGATATTTTGGTCCTTGAAAAGTGGATAGCATGCATGGGATACAAGTCTATGGAGAATAAGAAAAGAAGGAACAGTGATATTTAGAAAAATGCCATAATACCTTGGTTATAATCAATTTAACTGAATTAAATATTCATAAATTATTCTGATAACTTGCAAACATGTTTTAAAATGTCAACTGATCCCATCACAGTAACTCAATGGCATTACATTTCTCCCAACCCTTGTCTTATTTCATTATATTTTTAAAATATTTTCTTCAATTCATATTTAATAAACAATTGCATTAAAGTATATATCTTGAAGATTAAAAAAGTGCCCCAAATAAAGTATTCCGTAGTATTTATAGCAAAAGGACTACTTCAACTTTTATATATAATTATAATGTGGAAGAACAAAACTGACTATGAGAAAGATAATGAATTTTATTATTCCCAGATGGCATATTCTAATAAATCATGTAAGGTTTAGAATAAGATTTATTTTTGCTTTGTCAGGTTTTTTTTAAATTGCTATTACATATCTTCTCATACACCAATTATTACACATATAAATTTACGATACAGTGGAAAAGCACTTTAATATTAATATTCATATAATACTAAAAGTTAGTAAGGTATATATTCTTATATGTAATACATTACACAAAGAATAAAAGTATTTTAGATTTCTGATTTTTAAAATAACCATAGAAAAGGACAAATTGTTTGGCTCCAAGTGTAACATAGTCTTATTGAATATAGAGATCAACAGTAAGGAAACTTTAGAAAACATCTTGTGGTAATTAAATGAATGGTATTTGCATTAAAGGGTGCAAGCTATGACAGATTGTGTCATTCTAAAATTTATAGTTTTGAAGACCTGACATCCAGTGTGATGGCATTTAGAGGTGAGCTTTGGGAGATAATTAGTTAGTTTTTTTTTTTTGTTTGTTTGTTTGTTTGTTTTTTTCCCCACAGGCAGAGCGGAGAGTGAGAGAGAGAGACAGAGAGAAAGGTCTTCCTTTTGCCATTGGTTCACCCTCGAATGGCCGCCACAGCCGGTGCACTGCGGCCGGCGCACCGCACTGATCCGATGGCAGGAGCCAGGTACTTATCCTGGTCTCCCATGGGGTGCAGGGCCCAAGCACTTGGGCCATTCTGCACTGCACTCCCTGGCCACAGCAGAGAGCTGGCCTGGAAGAGGGGCAACCGGGACAGAATCCGGCGCCCCAACCAGGACTAGAACCCGGTGTGCTGGCGGAGGATTAGCCTAGTGAGCCATGGCGCCGGCTGATATTTAGGTTTAAATGGGCTCTAGATGGATGTAATGAGTGCCCTTATAAGAAGAGGAGAGAACTTCCACTTTGACTATGGCCTTGTCCAAATAAGATCGGCGTTGGTGAACTCAAAAGACTTCCATAGCCTTGGCAGCTCATGACAAGAGCCTCGGGTGATTACTGACATCATAAATAAGAGTGTCAATTGTTAAATCAACAACAGGAGTCACTTTTCACCTACTCCCCATGTAGGACCTCTGCCCTTAATGTGTAGTACTATGTGAGTTAACGGTAAAACTACTACTCAAACAGTACTCTATACTTTGTGTGTCTGTGTGGGTGCAAACTGTTGAAATCTTTACTTAGTATATACTAAACTGATCTTCTGTATATAAAGATAATTAAATCGTGATGAAGAATGGGATGGAAGAGGGAGTGGAGGATATGATGGTTGTGGGTGGTAAGGAGTTTATTGGGGGAAAAGCCACTATAATTCAAAAGTTGTACTTTGGAAATTTATATTTATTAAATAAAAGTAAAAAAAAAAAAAGGAAAGAAAAAAACGAAGAGGAAGAAACACTGGAGTTCTCTTTCTACTGTGTGTGGTCATCTGAAAGCCAGGATAAAGATCCTTAGCAGGAACCAAGTGCATCAACCCCTTAATCCTGGACTTCAAAATGACAGAACTTCAATGTCTGTCTCATAAGCTACCAGTATGTGATATTTCGTAATGTACAAGTAGACTCATACAGTAAGACTTAGTTTGGTCTCAATGAAAATTTATTTTTAAGCTCCTATAAAATTTTATTTTTATTGTAGTCTCATAAAAAACAGAAGTCACTTAACTGCCATTGAAACTACCTATTATATTAGGCAAAATATATGTAAAAATGAAAGAAATGTATTCAATATCTAACACTTACTCTCTTTCAAAGAAACTGTTTGTAGTAGATACACATTATGAATGGATAAGGAAAGAACAACTGAGAAGTACATATTATACCGCTGATTATCAGCTGCAGTTTCCTTAGATGAATAACTCAGCTCTTAAGTAGAATTTTTTTACAGTAGACAGAAGATAACTTGTGTGCCATAACTCTACGTGAGAGTAAAGAAACACAAACTGTCATTCCTCTACAAATCAGATGAGGAAAATTAGTGACACTGGTGATAAGGTAACCATAAATTACTTCATTATTTTATTCTTCCTAGTTTCAATCTAAGTTTTACTTGGCATTACGTACTCATCAGCCCGAGTTATGAAAGGCACAATGGAGATATAAGCAGCACTGATTACTTTATTCCCTCTTTAGGGACTCAGTTGAATCACTTGGCTTAGATCAACAGAAGAAAATATTCATTTGGGGGTTCAAAAATAAAATTCATATTAATTTAGCTATAAATTTATATTGCTCAATAATTATTTCCAATCACTTTATTCATGATAGATATCAAATATAATATTTGAATATAACATATATATTTAAGCTTTAGATGTAGTAAATAGATATAGATACATAATTGATAGATAGATAGACAGACAGATTCAGAGTTTTTTAAATCTTCAAATGAACTTTTTCCTTATTCTAGCCCTAAGTAGCACTCATAAGAATCCTAGAAACCCATGTTGAGCGCTATTTACCCACGTTTTCTCAGGTACCACCACGCCCTATCAATGCTCCCACTGTTGCATCCATGACGGTTCTTGGCACAGCAAGAGATCAGATTCTGAGGAGATAGATTGGCTGTGTATCGACCATTGGATTGAATTGCTATTCGGTCAGCTGCCACACCTGTTTCAAGTAGAATATAGGTTTATATTCAAATGATCCATGATATTATATTTATAATAGCTGATTTTGTAAGACCCCTAAACTAGTCCTTAAAACTGTTTATAATTTAAGATTAAGGCCAAATGTTATTAGCATATCTATGCACTCCACTCAGTTCACCTGTGTTATAATGTCAGACATAATCTTTGTCCTATTTTGATGTTGCTCCATTGAACAAGTGTTATTGACTTTGAAGATGTTTCTCATTTCATGTTCTTGTGTTCTTTAGCCTTCTAAATTAAGAAATAAAATCTGTCCAGGGAAGGTCCTTGAGGGCAAGAACCATACGTTAACTTACATTTCTACTCCCTGTACCCATAGCAGTGTCTTGCAAATAGTCATATGTCCTTTTAAGTGAATATGACTAAGCTGGGGAAATCAGGAAATTGTATCAGAGATATTAATTGGAAAATCATCCATGGTATTCTGATATATTGGAGTAAATTTAGTCCTTGATTTTTAAACTGATATCTAATTTAGCTACATAGGATTCCCTATGTAAGCTAATCCAGCTATATATGAATCTATCTTATTCAATAGCAAAAACCTACATAGCCCACTTTTATGTTCATAATACGATTGCAAATCCTTGTATTTATTTTGTTTTAGTAGACATGAAATTCACCTTATAAAGACATTTACAGACAGCAAGGAAAATGTACTATTAGTTATAGCTATGACTAACTATAAGTATTAACTATTACTATAGTTACATACATATTAATGTAAAAATAAATATAATTATAGAAATACTATATAATGTGTTTTATGTAACATCATACATAACTTATAATTTAGTTAGTATAAGTACTACTTACTATTATAGCTGTTAGTAAATAATGTAAGTCTTATACACATCAATCTTATATGATTGAACTTTCTATTCTTTTATTTAAAAGATTCCCTATCATTAGTGTTTTTCTTAGTTCATTCCACCCCTTTAACACATTTATTGAGCACTTACCAGGTAACAGGCACTATTTTATTAAAAATTATAATGATGAACAGAAAACACGAAAGTTTGGATTTAAAAAAATTTCAAGAAATTGGGTGTGGCTCAGTAGTTGTGACAAATATATCATATGCTTCCAAATTTAATATGGGATGTTAATAATAGGGAAATCAGGCTGTAAGGTATATGGGAACTCTGTATTTCTCTACTGTTGTTTTGTAAATGTAAAACTACAATGAAATAAAAAGTAAAAGAACAAGAAATTGTTTTGCACTAAGAGTAATAGACTAGGGAAACTAATTGAAAGCAAGTAATGTCAAATCAAGTTAGTTAGTATTTCACATTTTAGCCCCCTTTTAACTTCCTACATATTATTGTTATTATTATTATTGTTGTTGTTGTTTCATTGTTCATAATTTCACATACAATGTGGTCATTTGGTGTATGTATATAATGTAAAATGCTAACTGCCTTACTTGATCTTACTCACTTTTAAATTAAAAACAAGTCTTTTCTTCTTCCATTCATTTTTTACTATAGAAGTTACAGTTTTTCCTCATCAAAATTGTGTGTGGAACTCCTCACGGTGCTAATTTAGAATTTTTCAAAAAATGACTCATTTTAAACTAATAAATTTATATATGAATTTCTGTATGACTTTCTTTAAAATTTATTTGAAAGGCAGACTGTCAGAGACAGACAGAGCTCCTATCCACTGGTTTCACTTGCGAATGCCCACAACAGCTGAAGCTGGACCAGGTTGAAGCCAGAAACCTTGAACCAAATCAGAGTCTTCCACTTCGGTGGCAAGTATCAACTACTTGAGCCATCACCTGCTGCCTCCCAGGGTATACATTAGCAGGAAGCTAAAACAGACTGAAGTTAGGACTGAATGCAGGCCATCTGATATGGGATATGGGCCTATTAAGCAATGTCTTGACAGCTACACCAACCACCTTCCCCTACTCACGCTTTTGTGTGACTACAGTATATGTACAATTCTATTGTTAAACTTCTGGTACATTTTAGATATTTAATAGGTGTTCATCTATAACCTCCTAATTTCTTCTCATTGCCTATTATTGTACTAGGATATATCTCACAGGGGTAAGTGGCATTATTTTCTACTTACTCTAATATTCTCAAGAAAATAATTTCTTATTTCATAAAAGAATACAAAATTCTCTTATGGTTTGATATTCAGTAAAAGTTTTTTCTGTTGGACATAAATTTTTAAAAATATTAGGTTAATTGTTCTTCTGTTAAGAAAATATGTTTACGATGTAGAGAAAATAGTAGTCAAGGAATTGAAGTCACATTCCCAGGACATTTCTGATACTTCTATTTTTTGGCCTTAGGAAAGTTACTTCACCTACTTGGATCACCTTTAGAAAACCCAGTGCTTCAGAAAGGTCACCTCTGAGAGCTCTCCCAGCTCCATGAGTCTGTAGATTTCAACTAAAGGATAACTGTTTTAAATCCTAAGGTTATGCAACGTGTTGTTCTTTTACAGACATTTCTGAATCACAATGAAGGCATGGTGCAAATTTGCTCAAAATATTTAGAAAAGGTCAGAAGATTTACGAATGACTCAGTTCAGGCAATTGCTTTTCACTCTTCTTGAAAACTTTTATTGGGCATTACCTCTGAGACACACTTTATTATTTCCCCTGATTATTTTTCCCTGCCTCCAAATTTACTCAGTGTCACATATCACTCCCACCATTCCAAACACCCTCACTTCAGCTTCTGACAACTATCCTAAATTTTATTTGGTTGCATAACTATTTTTAATATGTGTATATTTGGAGTCTTTATTTTATTTTATTTTATAGCTTTTAATTTCTCTAAAATGCCATTTTTCTTTGTCCAACTACCCTTTGACATTATTTTCTATATCTTTAATGCAACTTACTTTGTTTTTTTCTTAATTGAGCACACATGCCCTTGCATACACACACATGCATGCACACACACACAATTTATCCTGATTTACTGAATACAGAGATATAAAGCTATGTCCTTTGAAATCATGAAAGAATTGAAAGCTGATGTTCTGGTGAGTTAGGGAAGAGGACTGAGCCCTGTGCTGATAATACCTATGGGACTGTGATCTGGGGACATCAAACTCTGTCCAAGTCAGCTTAGCAGGTTGACCTCAGTATTTCACCAATAATGCCTTTTGTTACACATCTTCAGAAATACTACTCTAACTTAAATTTAAGGCCGATTTCTTGTATATCAGCTAGGAGATACAACACATTAACCACATGAGCATAAAATGAAAAATTACTTATTTGATTAAATATCTTCCTCCTCAAGTCAAACTGGACTCAGAAAAGTCCCCATATTAATCCCTAATGCAGCAAGGACAAATACCAGAAAGCAAGAGAGCATTTATACTGGAGGAATAAGATGCAGTAATTGTAGAATGAACAGATGTATCTACCCCATAGGTTAGCTGGGCCAACATTATAGTTCTGCAAAGACATTTCTGGAATGATTGGCCTGATATACAAACAATTAGGCAAAGATATCAACATTTTTCCATCTCCGGGAATGCTGCTCTTCAGAGCTGGCTTCTCAAAGAGCTTGAGTACCTATTTCACAATGATCATAGTGGCTTTAAACTGTTTTTGAGCACTATTTTGGAATTGCCTACAAACCCTGGGGAATAATTTTTCTAAGATCTTGATAGTATCCAATCATCATTATGTTAACTGTTGAAATATAACCAACATTCCTTTGAGGATAATTTTGGAGTACAAAATTCAGGGTGAGCCTGATGAATTCGTTTTTTGGGCTGGTAGACTTACATGAAAGTAGCTATAAACAGAATTGATTCTTTATACCTTTGGATTAATAGTGGCATTAATTTGGAAGCTGATCTTATTAAAAGTTCAGTTATTTCACTAAACAGTAAAATCCTATCTATTTCCTTATATTTATTTACAGTAAAATAAACCATTTGAAGCATTATCAAATGAGTTATAAAGCCTTACTTTCCATCAAGTTAGTTTAACAACTAAACATTTTTAAAACCTATAAAGAGAAAAGAATGAATGAATTATGTGGGGCATGTATATGCTTATTAGAATTACAGGGATAGAGCAATCTTAATATTCTTATTATCTGGCCTTAACTCTCAAATGACAACTAAATCATGGCAGCCTTAGTTTGTACCCCTTTTGATTGATTGACTTCTATTTAAAATTACATGGTAAAAATAAGACAAATTTCTAGAATAAAAATTAATTTTATATAATCTCCAGGTTGCTTTTTCTGCTAAAAATAAGATTTTAGTTTACCATATTAATATTCAAATATCTTAATTCTAAAAACATTTTAATTACTCTCAGGCTCTAGAGTCAAAAGGAACATTTATAAGGAAGTAATTAAAATGAATTTATTACTTGCAGTGGAAAATGCCCACGATGCAGCACAATTTTTTTGATCCAATGGCCCATGAGTCCATCCAGGCCATTTGTAAGAAGCAATAAAAAACTCTGGAAGATCAGTTGTTTCAGGTAAAGTAGCCTAAAGAGGAAGCAGAGACAAATGTGTCAAATGTTTTCAAATGTGTCCTGATAACCATCTTTTAAAAAAGACATGCCCTTTAATAGTGTTTATAATTATTTTTAATAACTCTGAACCTTATACCGTTATTTAGAATGCCTATTTAATTCTATGTCCTAAGTGGCAATTCAATATTGAAACAATAACATTTAAAAAATCAAAAGAACACCACCTAGAAAGCTTTCTCTAGGTTATGGGACAGTGCAATGGTTTCAGTCAACACTTCTCTCATTCAACAATCAGAGTTTTGCACATCCATGTGAAAGATCATGTGGTTTTATTTCAATTTGTCCTCATAGAGAATATTTACTTTTGCGTCCTTCCTTGTTGGAGAGTGTATGTAGGGGCAGGCGCTGTGGCACAGCAGGTTAAAGCCCTTGACTGAAGCGCCGGCATCTCATATATGTACCGGTTCTAGTCCTGGCTGCTCCGCTTTTGACACAGCTCTCTGCTATGGCCTGGGAAAGCAGCAGAAGATGGCTCAAGTGCTTGGGTCCTTGCATCCACAAGGGAGACCCAGAAGAAGCTCCTGGCTCCTGGTTTCAGATAGGCGCAGTCTGGGGAGTGAACCATCGGATGGAAGACCTCTCTCTCTCTGTCTCTGCCTTTCCCTCTAACTCTTTCAAATAAATAAAATAAAATTTTTTAAAAAGAAAAAAGAGGGAGAGTGTATGTCATTCTGAAGTTAAATTAATTTAAAAAATGCATTTGTGGCAACTATATATTGGCATACTTGGAGCCACAAGGAGCACAACAATTTAACAAATGAAACAAGAATTCAATGGTTGATATTATTGAAATCATGTAATGTTAAAAGACTTCAAGAAGTGTGTATTCTCAAGTGCATAATACCATGATGTCTTAAAAGCCCATGTGAAATTTCCACAGTCAGTTTTGGCTGCTATCTTTCCAAGAAGAGAAATTAAATGTTATGAAACTAGCTCTGTTTATTTCTCTAAGAAAACCTACAACACAATAACCTGTTTTTCCCCTAAACTTTTTGAAAGACAGTTGGTTTCCAATTCCCAAAATAATCAAGACTCGAACCAAGTAAGGATGTATTTACTAATTTCTCATCACTTTTTATACATGTTCACATACATAAATCATATTTGAGAGTGCTTTAAATTTTTAAAGTGTTTTAATATTCATTTTTTTTATCTTCATAACAGACCTGTGTGATATAAATAAGGAATCTGTTATTGGCTCTTATCTTCTGAGTGACAATTGAGCTCTAAAAGTTCACAAGACATGCTAAGATCTCTCAGTTAAATAACATTTAGTCCTAGGATTGTCACAGGTTTTAGACTTCTTTATGCCTTCCTCTATTTCTAATATTTTCCTATGTTATCAGACCTATAAGGATACAATACTTTGTAGCAGAAGTAAAATGTCTGTACAAAGATAAGTTTTACCAATTTAAAAATTTTATGATTGTACATTGAACAAGTCAAGCTACTGATTTGCTATCTTGTAATAAAAAAATGACTTGTGACAAGTTCATAATAGCTTTAAGGTATGAAGCAAGGGAAAATTTTAAAATTATGTATCTGCTTGGAAAGATTTGCATCCATAACAATTTATAAATTTGAAATTAATAGGAGAGTTCAGTTTTTATTTAGAGAATCATTATCACCTGATAAGAAGTTATTCATCTTGTTCCATTACTAAAAACATTGCTACTTAGATATATCAATATCACTGTAGAGTATCTGCATGAAAACTTGGAGAACAGTATCATAAAAGTCAGGTTCTGGTGCAATTAGACGGACCACATTGCAGAACCGCAGCACTGGAGCAGAATAAATTTATTGTTCTGAGTAGTTTCCAAGTACTCACTTTCCAAAGACATCTTTCTAACTGGGATAGAAGTACACATATCTTTATACTACTCATATCTTCCAATTCAATTATTGGCTTATTGGTGTGCATTTGAGCATTTACAACACTAAGCTTTCTCAAGGTTCCTGAAATAGGTGGAGTGTCAGTAATCACATTAAAATTCCAGCTTAATAACCTAGCTAAGACATACCTTTCTGCTCTGTTAAAGCAGTAAGATATAAACACTACTTCAAGCACATCTCAGAAGGATTGAGTTATGCAGAATTTTATTTCCACATTTAAGAAATTTACAAAAGTGTTTTGCACATGGAAGATCCTCAATCTCAGAATAATGAGGTACCTATCAGGTAGATTCCATCTCTTAGAAATGAGTTTTTCTTTGTAGGCACATTAAATTAAATAATTATTCTAGTGGGGCTGGCACTGCGGCATAACCAGTAAATCCGTCTCCTCCAGTTCTGGCATCCCCTATGGGTGTCATTTTGAGTCCCAGCTGCTCCATTTCCCATCCAGCTCTCTGCTATGACCTGGAAAAACAGTAGAAGAAGGCCCAACCCTATCGGCCCCTGTGCCTGCATGGGAGACCTGGAGTAAGCTCCTGGCTCCTGGCTTTGGATCAGTACAGCTCCGGCCCTTGTGGCCAATTGGGGAGTGAACCAGCAGATGGAAGAGCTCTCTCTCTCTTTCTGCCTCTCATTCTCTCTCTATGTAACTCTGAATTTCAAATAAAATAAATAAATATTTGAAAAAGTCATTATACTAGCATGCATTTGTTGATTTTATGAAATAGTCTTTAAACATAAAAATATATTGCCTCAATAAGACAAAGGAACAGAGAAACAATAAGCAAAATGACATTCTATTGAAAATATATTTACCAGCAAGATCAATTCATGAAGTTCATTAGATGAATTTTGCAAGATTTTACCACTTAGTTTGTATTGCTATTCTTGAAAATGAGTCCCTAGTATTGGCAGTCCATCAGGCACATATTTATTACCCTACAATTTCATTTGCCTCACAATAGCAAATGATCTGATGCAATAAACACAGAAAATATTTTATATTCCATTATTCCATAATTGCAGTATTCTCTTGTGAGTGTTTTTTATAGTTTATAAGCAGAGGTAGGCATCATATAATAACTTTTAGGAATTGTTAATAGAAATGTGGCCTTAATGAATTATGCATTTTATTTATTTTGTTTTTTGTTCTATTATTTTCCAAAGGATAGTTTAATAAAGCAAAAGAATCAAGGTGCCCAGATGACAGTAACAGAAATTCCAAATGACAGTGACTTAGATAAAATAAGAAGTTATTTTTCAGAAAAATTCATACAATTCCATATGTTCATTTTTAATTATTTTGAAGTTGAAAAATTTTCAATCATAATTAAACTAGATTTCTAACTAAGTTTTAGTTAAGTTTGAAATTAAATATGAATAATCTCCCTGGTACAGTATTTCCATTTGGAAATTAAAAGCTAAATATATTATGAATATAAGAATTAAACCCAGTGATAAATATTGGACTTTTTTTTTTTTACAATAACTCCTTCATTTGATCAAATTAAAATTTTGAAAGAGTGATGGAAATGCAATAACAGTGCATCCTGAGACAAAATTATCAATTTGCTCAAGAATCTCAGTATAAATTCTATGTATTATAACTATTGAGTCTCTAACTACATAATATCTAATCTGGAATGATCCCTTCCACTCTAATTGCACTTACCATCATTTAAATTTGGATAAAATCAGAGTAGCCTACAGAAATACAACACTAGAGAATACAGTTCTCTTTTGACCTTCACAATCTATGTCAGTAGCTATGAATACTGTGACATTTATTAGGAGGTATTTAATATTGGAGAAGAAAGGCTAATTTTCTTATTGCTAATGGCCAAATGAATTTCTTGTATTTA
Organism: Oryctolagus cuniculus; assembly: GCF_964237555.1. Taxonomy (NCBI): domain Eukaryota; kingdom Metazoa; phylum Chordata; class Mammalia; order Lagomorpha; family Leporidae; genus Oryctolagus; species Oryctolagus cuniculus. The sequence goes on from NC_091436.1 coordinate 115,187,848, forward strand.
ACAATTTCCCTTCCTGCTTTAAGTTTGAAGAGTTATCTAGTGATATTTCTCTAATTTCTAATTATGGAATAATTTTAAACAGTCTACTTCTTGTGTCAGTATTTAAAGGAAGTGCTAGCTTCTCCATTCCTCTCATTTCTTCATCAAGACACAATGTCTAGCTTATCATATGGAGACTCAGAATGACTACATTTTGCTCCTACTGCCCTGCCCTTTGCCCCAGTCTGTTCCACTAAGTTATGGCCAATGGGATGTAAGTAGACCTGTCCTTTGATGACTTCTGAGAACTTAAAGTTTAAGAAACAATTGGTACTTGATTTTTACACATTTTTCTTTTACCTTTTATCTTTCCCAGCTGTCAGGAATTTGGGCCGTAGAGAAGGACCTATATCAGTCTTCTTAAGCCATTAAATAACTTTGGAAAGCCTTGGCAATGGAACATCAAGAAGCATGGTTCTGGGACAGTGCTATGGCTTACCGGGTATAGCTGCTGCCTGCAGTGTAGACATCCCATATGGGCACCGGTTCAATATTGGCTGCTCAGCCACTTCTGATCCAGCTCTCTGCTATGGCCTGAGAAAGCAGTACAAGATATCCCAACTCTTTGGGCCCCTGTGTGGGGAGCAGCCTGGACTGGACTGAGTTACTGGAATTAGGACTTATTCTATGCATCTGCTCTCCCACAATATGGTGCTGGGAGAGAAGTAAACAGCTTCCGCACAGCTGCCTCCAGTTCAACCAATAAACTGTAGGACTTGCTCCTGATTGGAGAGCAGCGTACTCGGCGTGTGGGCAGCCGAGTTGGGATTGGCGGAGGAGGACTATAAAGGAGGAGAGAGACGGCATGCACGGGGAACATCTATGGGGAACATCTAAGAGGAACATCTGAAGGAACACCTGTGCAGCCCCCGAGAGAGCCGGCCGGCGGTGTGCCGCTCCCCTGCGGAAGTGGGGAATGTGGCCAGGGGGAACTGCCCTTCCACGGAGGTGGAAGGGATAGTAGCCAACCCGGGAAGAACCAGCAGCAAACCCGGGGAGGGCCGAGCAGACGAAAGAACAGCGCAGGGTCCTGTGTTGCTCCTCCACGAAGAGGGGGAGCGACATAGTGGTGCCGTGACTCGGATAGGAAACCTAGCTCGGATAGGAAACCTAGGACGGATAGCAAACTTAGGAGGGAAGAAACGGGAAGAAGCAGGAAAATACCAGAGAGAGAGACTAGCAAACAGCCTAGGGAAAAGCCGGACGAAAAGAGGTGCCGGAGGAAGCTGTTGAAAGCCTAGGCATAGACTCAGATACGGACTACGGGGGGAAGCTGGGAGAAATCTCTAAGGTCGAAAGCGAAAGTGAAAGCTAGAACAAACAGACTCGGATGCGGACTGTGGGGAGAGGCCAGGAGAAATGAGGGAGGAGTATTGTTGGAGGAAAGCTTGGGGAAACATACCGGGTAGAGAAAAGTGTTAGGGAAATTGAAGCCGCGGGGGGCAGGCCAAGGCGGACACGAAAGCCACTTTGGGATTCTCAAGTTAGCCCGGGAATAGGGGGCGAAAAGTTGAAACCAGAAGCTGAAACGTAAGCCAGATTGGGATCCGTCTGATTAGTCCGGGGAACTTGGACTGAATGCCGGTGGTGGCGGAAACATTCGCGGAAGCCGCTGCGTGCAGAGAGAGCACAGGGCGTGAATAGATGGGGAACACGGGGCTGGTGCGAGGCCGTGGTGCGGGCGCAAAGTGCGTGGAGACCGCGGAGCGTGCGCGCAGAGCCGGGAACCTGCCGGCGGGGCGAGGCGCCGGGAAGCCGCGCAGAGCCGAGAAGCTGCTGCAGGGCGAGGTGCCGAGAAGCAGCCTCGGGGCGAGCGCCGCCGGGAAGCCGCAGGGATAAGAGAAACAGAAGTTTAGAAGTAAGATGAGAGAAATAGGAATGCTGGAAGATAGAAGTAAAATGGGAGAAATAGGAATGCCCGGAGATAGAGAAATAGAGAAATAGAAAGACCTCCCCTCAACATGGCAATGAGAAAGCTTGGATTCGGTCTGCCTGATTAAGTGAGGCGATGAGCACCTGCGGGCAGCTAGCAGCTTATGCGCCGCAGGTCACCGAAGACAGGCACGAATTAACATCAGTAAGGCTTCCCCACAATACAACAATTAGAAGGCTTGGATTCGGTTTGCCTGATTGTTAGGGCTTGTAAGCCCCTGCAGGCAGAGCAGAGCATGCGCTGCAGGGCACCGAACACAGGCACGCATCAGCGCCTAAAAACCTCCTCACAACATGGTGAAGAGAGGACCCGGATTCGGTTTGCCTGATTGATAGGACTTGTAAGAGCCTGTGGCAACTCTAGCAAGTAGAGCAGAGTGTGTGCCGCGGGACACCGAAGACAGGCGCGTATCAACGCCAAAAAATAAAAAGAAAGGGGGATCTGTGGGGAGCAGCCTGGACTGGACTGAGTTACTGGAATTAGAACTTATTCTATGCATCTGCTCTCCCACAATATGGCGCTGGGAGAGAAGTAAACAGCTTCCGCACAGCTGCCTCCAGTTCAACCAATAAACTGTAGGACTTGCTCCTGATTGGAGAGCAGCGTACTCGGCGTGTGGGCAGCCGAGTTGGGATTGGCGGAGGAGGACTATAAAGGAGGAGAGAGACGGCATGCACGGGGAACATCTATGGGGAACATCTAAGAGGAACATCTGAAGGAACACCTGTGCAGCCCCCGAGAGAGCCGGCCGGCGGTGTGCCGCTCCCCTGCGGAAGTGGGGAATGTGGCCAGGGGGAACTGCCCTTCCACGGAGGTGGAAGGGATAGTAGCCAACCCGGGAAGAACCAGCAGCAAACCCGGGGAGGGCCGAGCAGACGAGAGAACAGCGCAGGGTCCTGTGTTGCTCCTCCATGAAGAGGGGGAGCGACACCCTGTACCCTCGTGGGAGACCTGGAAGTGGCTCCTGGCTCCTGGCTTCAGATTGGTGCAGCTCAGGCCGTTAGGGCCATCTGGGGAGTGAACCAGTGGATGGAAGACCTCTCTCTTTCTTTCTCTCTCTCTCTCTCTCTCTTTCTCTCTCTCTCTCTTTCTCTCTCCCTGCCTCTGCGACTCTGTAACTCTGCCTTTCAAATAAATAAATAAATCTTAAAAAAAGAAGCATGGATATCTAACAGGACAGGGTGCAATTCCAGAGTAGGACCACTGACCCTTAGGTGTGCTGGGGAGAGATCAGTTTATCTCATATTTAAGCCAGTGTCATTTTGGATTTTCATCATTCACAGCTGAGTCTAACATAACTAACACAGCACACATAATTGTAATTAAAGCTGCTAGGTCAATGACATATTTTGTTCAATCCAGGAAGACATCAAATGTAAAAAAGCATCTCAATTTTAGGGGTGCTGAAAACTACAGAAAATGTGCATCTGGAAATGGATGAACTATATTTCTGAAAATGAGATCCTTAAAACACTAATTCTGAAGAATGTAATAGGTAATTACTAGAGGAGTTGATTAATCAAAGAGAACAAACAAAAAAATACTAAGAGGGATAAAACACTGCTTAAAAACTAAATGAATCTGTTTTCATTTCAAAATTTTTTATAAACTGTCAACATACATGAGGCTCTAAAAAGTGGAGATTGTTTTTGTGATTTTGAACGTTCATGATTTTGCCCAAGACATAATATTTTATCTTATTTCATTTCATTTCATATCATTTTATAGTGAAGCAGGTCAAAGAACAAGTATTGTATGGGCTACACTTCAGAAAGAACCATGGTATGAACAAGACAGACACAGAGGCAGGGAAGCCAGAGATCATGTGCACAGTAAATCACCTCAGGAACCCATTTTTGAAAACTACAAAATATTTGTTCATAGAAAAGAAAAAAAATAAATTTTCACATTTCTTTCTGAAGATTTGTCCTGTCGTGATCAACTCAGTCCTGCTGTGCTGGTCAACTCATGTTCAATTATATCACAGTGCTAGGCGTCACACTTTGACTAGCATAGAGAGATGAAACTGAAAACCCCAAAACTGATTTGAGTTATAAACCATTTATTCTGACACAAGAGCCAGGTGAATAATAGGTGAGACCTGCACAACTTTTCTAAAGTTTACCAAAGGGTTTGGAATCCACCCTGAGAAGGAAAGAGAAAAGAGATTTGAGGAGTTATAAATACATATTTTGATATTCTTTGAATTTTAAAATCCCTAATTCAGTTGCAGCAAGAACAACTGGATTCCCAGTCTACCCTTGGCTTTTTTACACATAGATGGAAAGTTCTCAGGTGAGATGAGAGAAATGTGTACTTCCTCATGGACTTTACCATGACACCAGCCACTGACTAGATTTGGAAGCCTGATATCATATGCCCTATGTTCATGTCTGTGGAAGTCAAAATTCAGTCTCATGGGGGAAAATGGTCATTTTTAAATACTAAACAAAATTCATAACTAAATTAACTGATTTTTACTTTTATAGTCAGTGTTATTTCTATAGAGGCTCCTGTGTTCACAGGTGACTTGTCATTGGAATTGGCTAGTTGGTTATTCAAACAGCATTCAAATTAAAAAATTCAGTAATAGTAAAAATTAAACTTGGAAATATTCACTTTTGATTTTTTCAAAGGTGTTCTTCATGACTCAGGAATTTCTATCATTTAATAAATCTATTCCATTATAACTAGTTGGTAGAGAAATATATCTAGTCAATGCTAATGATAAGTATCTAGATGATTGAATGTTTCATTTATTATCTCAAAGATTGGTGGCTTCAAAAGTTATATAACACATAATATATTTTATGTAACTCAATGAATCATAGATAATTATTTCATAAAATTTTTGGTTTTAGTGTCAACTAAATCACTTATATTGAATGACTAACAAAGATGTGCTCGTCCCTGTGGGAGACCTGGAAGAATCTCCTGGCTCCTGGCTTCGGATCAGCTTAGCTCCAGCTGTTGCAGCCATCTGGCGAGTGAACCAGCAGATGGATTACTTTTTTCTCTGTCTCTACCCCTCTCTGTATGTAACTCTGTCTTTCAAATAAATAAAATAAATCTTAAAAAAAACGATGTGCTAGTTTATTGACTGTATTGTAGATTCAAGAATATTTTGAGCATTTTTACTGATATCAGTAATATGCCATTCAATATACCATGAATACAGGTTTTAAGTGTTATACCTGCCTTCTTAATATTTTAATAATTTCCAAATTAGTTCACTTAAGATATAATTTTATGGGTAATAACTTTGGTGAACTAGTTATTTTCCCTGGGGGAATCGATATCACCAATAACAAAACCACAAATTTTGTTTTCATTGAGCCAAGTTTCAAATTAACTCAACTTCCACATTCCAGTATAAAAATTGTATTTTCATTTAAAATATTTTCAATATTCATATTGGGATATAACATAGCAAAACTTCTTAGAGCAATCTTCCAAATTCAAAGGCACCTGAACATTATTTCTGGAAAAACAGTCAGGTACAGCTTTTATTTGATTCAAGAGAACAGTGGAAGAGCTTTCAGGGTTCCCAATGTATGTTTTTAAGTTTTATTTATTTATTTATTTGAAAGTCGAAGGAGAGGGAGAGGGAGAGGGGGAGGAAAAGGAGGAGGGAGATGGAGAGGAAGAGGAAAAGGAAAGGGGAGGGACAGGGAGAGGGAGAGGGAGAGGGAGAGGGAGAGGGAGAGGGAGAGGGAGAGGGAGAGGGGATCTTCCATCGGATGGTTCACTCCCTAATTGGCTACAAAGGCCAGAGCTGTGCTGATCCGAAGCCAGGAGCCAGGAGGTTATTCCAGGTCTCCCATGTGGGTGCAGGGGCCCAAGGACTTGGGCCATCTTCTACTGCTTTCCCAGGCCATAGCAGAGAGCTGGATTGGAAGTGCAGCAGCCAGGTCTCGAACCAACACTCATATGAGATGCCAGCGCTTCAGGCCAGAGTGTTAACCTGCTGCACCATAGCACCAGCCCCCCAGAATGTATTTCATATATTAAAAAACAGTGTGACTCTACCAAAGGGAGATATAATGTGGTATTCACAGACTTATTACCATCGATGAAACTCATAGTTCTGTAAATTGTGAGCTTCATCAGAAAGCCCAGCTCAAAATCCAAGTAGAGGCTGAAACCTGTCTGTACTATGCTACCCAAACCCTTTCTCTTGGCATATTGCTGCTTCTGTCTAGAGAAGCAATTTTTTTTTTCTAATTATCCCAAAGGAAATTTTGTTAACTTAGCCTTGAGTCCTCAGGATTGTATCTCCCCAAAGGGGATCCCACTACTCAAATTCTCATCAAGAAACCATATGGTTTAGGGAGGATCCCTCTCAGACTTCCTTTTCAGTTCTTTTATTTTTCCCACCCTGCTTTCACCTGAACAACAAGCTGTGTTTCTGTCAGTCTTCACTTAAGATTGCTGTCACCACACCATGGCTCAATAGGCTAATCCTCCGCCTGCAGCGCTGGTACACTGGGTTCTAGTCCTGGTCGGGGCGCCGGATTCTGTCCCGGTTGCCCCTCTTCCAGGCCAGCTCTCTGCTGTGGCCCGGGAGTGCAGTGGAGGATGGCCCAAGTCCTTGGGCCCTGCAAGTGCATGGGAAACCAGGAGAAGCACCTGGCTCCTGGCTTCGGATCAGTGCGGTGCGCCGGCTGCAGCGTGCCGGCCACAGCGGCCATTGAGGGGTGGACCAACAGAAAGGAAAGACCTTTCTCTCTGTCTCTCTGTCTCCCTCTCTCACTGTCCACTCTGCCTGTCAAAAAAAATATATATAAGAGCAAGATTGCTGTCAGGAAAAGCTTCCTAAATCCTCCACTTTGCTTTTTCCTATCCTCCGTAAATCAACTTAATTTTATTCCTCATTATTACTAATCAAACTTGGCAAAATGTGTTTGTATTAAGGTTAAACAGAGTTCACATTTATATAATTATGGAAATCTTTGTATAGCATCTATGATATTTCTCTAATTCATGATCACTAGACATTAGGGTTATAGTGATTAGGCCAGGAAAGCAGCTAAGGAGAAGAGCTTGCCCAGGGACTGGGGATAATTCATATTCCTCTTTCCCAACCACAGAAAGGAACTTCTTGAGCCTCAATTCTTTTTTTTTTAATTTTTGAATTGTGAAGTTATTTTTATTAGATATGATTTTAACAATTATATTTAGCATTTAGAAGTGCATTTGAGCTTTATCAAACACATTTCAGGGATTTCTGCAATTTTCAAAGCAACCTACAATGTGAGTTTTGTTGTTACCTATATTTTACAGGACCAAATATTGAGGTTTAACTAGACAAGGTAACGTAATTAGCTATGAATCTGGGATTCACTCATTATATTATTATGTTAAAAAAATTTGGAGAAGGGAAAAACATTTAACCAATGTTAATATTTAATACAATATTCAGAGAAGTCAGTGAAAACAGGATACAGTGAATATCCTTGTCCCAGTAATAAGATGGAAACAAGTTGTCTGGGGTTGTCCTAAGATAGAGCGACTTTGTGAAGCTTTGATAATGTGTCACAGCTCTGTGGCAAGTAAAGGGAGCATACGTATTATATGTGAGTCTCAGTTCTTATACAGGCAGTGTGGTCTCTGAAAGGGAGTCAGTGGGATGGGGTGCAATGAAGTTTCTCCACTTCCCTGAAAGCACAACACTGTTGGCAATTGCCTACCCTAAGAGAACATACAATCCATCTTGTGTAGGAAAGGGGGAAATGTCAGCTCTCCAGAAGCATATATAAAAAAGAAAATTGATTTTTCCTATATTCGGGGGCAATTTAATATCATTGCAGATTTAGTATGTAGTCACCAGGCTAAAAACTAACTTATCTCTTAGCTCTTTTTCTGGCAGCACAACTCAGTTCATATTGATCTCACAATCATCCTAGAAGTACTTGTTATATTTTTTACTCTCTTCTACCTGTCCATTATCAAGTCAACTCTAACACTCAGAACCTCAGTCCTTAAGCTACTGTGCCCTGGAAAAAAGAAGCTGTTTCCTTGCCTTAAAGTGGGTAATGGAAGTCTTACAGCTCAGCTGAATATTCTTTATTGCTTTCCTGGAATTACTTGGCAACAGTATTACATTAATTCATAGCACTAGGTAATTTAAATTCTCCTAAAGTACTAATCATTAAGAATTTTCATTTAAATATCACCACTGAGACCTTTATGCAAACAAATCCCCAGGAGCCAATAGATGATTTAGAATTGGATTTTCCTTTTCTATGCAACAGTGAGTGGCGATGTGGGAAAGAAATGTACCTCATTTTCTCTAGAACATAAAATATTCCAAGCTGCAAAATTTGTTTAAAAAGGAAGTGTTAGAAATAATTCCAAAAATGTATGTAGCTCCATTAAAAAAAAAAGTGTTTGGTTCACTCTAACCCTTAATAAAAGTAAATACACAATCATCATAAAGGGGTACTTTTTCAACAATATTGCTCCTTCTCCTCTCCCAAATGAGATCAAAAATTAAATAGATGACACCAGGAAAAAATATTTTTTCAGTCAATCAAACAGATCACCAAAAACCACAACTCTGAGTCCTAATTTTAAAGATTTTATATCTTTTAGATTTTAGGAAAGATCTAAAAATATATCTAAACTGAGCATTTCAGAAAATTAATTCTGGTTAAGAGATTAAAAGGTTTCTTGCTGTTCTGAACCTGATTTGGTTGAAGCTGACTGACTCTGCTGGAACTCTGAGGACCATGTTGGGGGACAGATCTATTTAGATATCCCAGAACTGCAGTTTAATTAATTTTATGGCTGTTCTTAACCTCTCTCAGTCTCAGTGTGACTTAACCTCTCAAGCTCAATTTACTTGTTTTTCAAATGTGAATAATGACAGTACACACTACATCAAGCTGCTGCGGGAATTAAATGTAATAAAGCACGAACATGTTTACTTAACCCGCAACTACTCAATATATGCCAGTTACTATAAACTTCTCTGATACCAGTTATGATTTAGCAGTCCTAGATGTTGGAATTAGAATTGAAAAACATTCAGCTGATTGCATCTCTCAGAAACAAAACTGGGATGCTCATGTTAAACGTAGAATGAGAGACCTGTGGGTCTGCAATTCATTCAGTAGCAAACAACAATCCTGCTGTCTCAAGATACTGAGACCTTCCAGGCAGATGGGACCTGATGTCTTCCATGCAGACTGGAAAGGCTACACTCTAAAAGCCTGGAGTCCTGCCCTATCCTGAATCAAACTAACATCTCAACTGGCAGGTGTCTATGCCTGAGAAAAACCCTACACAGGGTGCTAAGTCTGAAATTACCAGTATTTATTTTATTCTCATGTAGAAATGGATCAAGAGCCATCAAAACATAATTTTGAGAACTCACAATATACCTGTGTTTAGTTAGAAAAGAAAAAAAAAAAAACAAAACTTATGGGGTACAGTAAAAGCAATGTTAACAGGAAAGTGTGTTTCTCTCTATCTCTCTCTCACTGTCCATTCTGTTGGTCCAAAAAAAAAAAAAAAAAAACCAAATAAATAAATAAATCTTTTAAAAAGGAGGAAAGTTTATAGCAATAGGTGCATACATCAAGAAATTGAAAAGGCACCAAAAAATGAGCTATCAACGCATCTCAAGATCTAGAAAAACTTCAGCAAATGAGAACCAAAACTAGTAGGAGAAGAGAAATAATCAAAATCAGAGTAGACATCAACAGGATTGAATGCAAAAAATAATATGAAAGATCAGCCAAACGAAGAGCTGGTTTGATGAAAAAAAATAAACAAAATTGACACACCATTGGCCCAACTAACTAAAAAAAGAAAAGACCCAAATCAATAAAATCAGAGATGAAAAAGGGAATGTAACAACAGACACCACAGAAATAAAAAGAGTCATCAGAAATTACTACAAGGACTTGTATGCCAGCAAACAGGGAAATCTATCAGGAATGGATACATTCCTGGACACATGCAACCTACCTAAATTGAACCAGGAAGACATGGAAAACCTAAACAGACCCATAACTGAGACAGAAATTAAACAGTAATAAAGGCCCTCCCAACAAAGAAAAGCCCAGGATTGGGTGGAATCACTGCTGAATTCTACCAAACATTTAAAGAAGAACTAACTCCAATTCTTCTCAAACTACACAGAACAATCAAAAAGAGGGAATCCTCCCAAATTCTTTCTATGAAACCACCATCACCTTAATCCCTAAGCCAGAGAAAGATCCAGTTTGAAAGAAAATTACAGATCAATATCCCTGATGAATAAAGATGCAAAAATCCTCAATAAAATTCTCACCAATAGAATGCAACAACACATCAGAAAGACCATCCATGCAGACCAAGTGGGATTTATCCCTGATAGGCAGGGATGGTTCAATGTTGGCAAATCAATCAATGTGATACACCACATTAACAAACTGCAGAAGAAAACGATATGGTTATCTCAAAAGATGCAGAAAAGCATTTGATAAAATACAACACCATTTCATGATGAAAACTCTAATCAAATTGGGTATAGAAGGAACATTCCTCAATACAATCAAAGCAATTTATGAAAAACCCAAAGCCAGCATCCTATTGAATGGGGAAAAGTTGGAAGCATTTCCACTGAGATCTGGTACCAGACAGGGATGCCCACTCTCACCACTGCTATTCAACATAGTTCTGGAAGTTTTAACCAGAGCTATTAGGCAAGAAAAAGAAATTAAAGGAATACAAATTGTGACAATTAACCGAGCACCAAAAAGGAAACCTGTTGAAGTGAAATGGACCCTATGAGAAACAATGACTTGACCAGTTCTTGTCCTGACTGTTGAGGAAAAACTTAATACTTTATCCTTTTTAGTACTTTTTTTTGTTATACTTAATACTTTTGCATGAACTCTTTAATTAACACACAATTATTCTTAGGTGTTAAATTTAACTGAAAAGTGATCCCTGTTAAATATAAGTGTAGGAATAAGAGAGGGAGGAGACATACAGGCCGGCACATGTTCACTTGGACCTACCCCTAATGGTAGAGTAAGAAACATGTCAGGGGATTCCAATTCAATCCCATCAAGGTGGCATGTACCAGTGCCATCTCACTAGTCAAAGTGATCAGTTTCAGTTCATAACTGATCATAATGATAGGATTAAGAGTCAAAGGGATCACTTAAACAAGACTAGTGTCTGCTAATACTAACTGATAGAATTAAAAAGGAGAAAATGATACAACATGGAAAGTGGGATACACAGCAGACTCATAGAATGGCAGATGTCCTAAGCAGCACTCTGGCCTCAGAATCAGCCCTTAAGGCATTTGGATCTGGCTGAAGAGCCCATGAGAGTATTTTAGGCATGGAAAGCCAAGACACTCTGGCAAAAAAATGAAAAATAAATAATAAATAAATAAACCTAAATGAAAGATCTCTGTGAGTGAGATCCCATTGGAAAGAACAGGACATCAAAAAAGGAGGTACCTTTCTCTGAAGGGAGGAGAGAACTTCCACTTTGACTATGACCTTGTCTAAATAAGATCAAAGTCGGCAAACTCAAAATGCTTCCAAAGCCTTGGAAACTCATGACAAGAGCCTCGGGTGACTACTGACGCCATAAACAAGAGTGTTAATTGTTACATCAACAAGAGGAGTCACTGTGCACTTACTCCCCATGTAGGATCTCTGTCCTTAATATGTTGTACTGTCTGAATTAATGCTATAACTAGTACTCAAACAGTACTTTACACTTTGTCTTCTGTGTGGGTGTAAACTGCTGAAATCTTTACTTAGTATATACTAAATTGATTTTTTCTACATAGATAATTGAAAATGAATCTTGATATGAATGGGATGGGAGAGGGAGTGAGAGATGGGATGGTTGTGGGTGGGAGGAATGTTATGCGTGGGATAAGCCACTGTAATCCAAAAGTTGTACTTTGGAAATTTATATTTATTAAATAAAAGTTAAAAAAAATCATCACTTGCTGAAGCAATACTACACTAGACTACCAGTAATCTCAAATACATATTTCTTTGAAATCATTCATGAAGGAAATGGATGTTTTTCATTCTTTCAGTGAGGTTATGTATAATTGGTAAACTGAATCTACATAAAATTTTGAGGGATATATCAAACACTTTGAGAAAACATTTTAGCATTTATATAATAAATTTTTAACTTCATGACTCTGAAAGCTCAAACCTCATTATTTTAGCTCTTTGAAATTCCTTTGAACATACATACATGAATATAGCAATGCAAACACCTCACATACATGAATCAGGAACACCACTTACTCTCATTTCATTCATGCTCAGAAGCACAGGGCTGGGTGGCAAGGTGCCAAGGCGAAATCTGAAACCTTCTTCTAAAGTCATTCCCCAGAATTGGCTGTAGTTCTGTGCTGTCCATCTTTCTTGCAAATGAAGTAAAATATGTATATGTTATGAGATATCATTTCATAAATACCTTTATTTATATTTCTGAAATTATGCAGCAGCAAATCTCACAAAGCAACTGTTCCTGAAAATTAGATAATACATATAGATAGATAGATGCATTATTGGCTGTTCTAATATGAATATGAGACACTCATCCTAAATTAGATCCATTTCAATTATTTTAACCGTTCACAAAAGAAACCTAAGACCACATCAGTGTGGATCAACACTAAGCATGTAGAATATTTATATCTCTGAAAAACATTAAGTGACAATATGGCTGACATATATAGTTTCTTTAAACAGGAAGCTTGAATATATAAAAATGTACCTGTAGATTAAATAGGGAAATCCTTTTTCTTTATAATTTAGATTCGAAAGGAAGCTAACCAGTTAAAAAGAAGTATCCATGAAAAACTGAGTACAAAACAGTTATACTTTCAGATTCTATATCAGTGATAATTAGACATCAAACATTTATTTTATATTAATTTATGTTAAATGCAGAGTAGTCTCAATTATTAATTATAATATGAACATACTTGATGTCCAATTAGGTTAAAAACTGTTCCTAGAGACACATTTTATGCTCTTAACACAGGAAGGAAAAGATAGCTTGTTTTCAACATTTAACATTAAAATTTGAGAAATGAATTTAAGAGCTGATAGTAGATTAAAGTGAAAAAGATAAATGTAAGTTTATCTTACTTACTTGACTTTTTTGCAAATGGAAAGCAATATATTTTCAGTACTTAAGTCAAATCTAAACTTCATCCTATTCTGTTTATCATCAAAGTTGTTTATAATATGATAGGCTCTTCTGAAAGATTGAAAATACAACTCAATTTTCAATAATATGCCTGACAAGTTAATGCTTTTCTTTCATAAGATCTGTTCATAAAATCTCCAGCAACTCTTGGCTATAATTTTCAAATACAATCTATATCAACCAGGGAATTTTAGTAAGGAAATCTTAGACTATATTAGACATTGCAGTGTTACAGAAACTAACAGGACCAGACTTGTGCACAATTATATTCTACAATGCATTTTTGGTACGCTAAATTAGTAATTTTCAAACACCAATTCAGAGATATCTGTGAGTCAATGAATTAGAGAGTAGGGGTATTAAAGTATTTTTAAAAATAAAGTAGAAATAGGAGAAATAATCAGAAATAGTAGAGTTCCTTGCAAATAGTGAGAGTGAGTACTGATTATATGTAGCTCTGTGTGTGGGAATGTGTATGAATTAGAAAGTAAAATGCATGCTTTATTTTGAGTTATGCTCAAAATTGTGTGAAAGGTGGTATTACCTTACACACGATCCTCCTTGAGCTGGACTCATCACTTCCCTTTTAATACAACTTACCATTTATTGAACTTTCTTAATTTATGTATCATATTCTCTGGAACATAGAGATGAATAAAGTTCTCTACTCTCAAGTAGTCTGTACATTAACCACGACTACAAAGATAAAAATGTATTGAGCTTGTATCATTTATCAGCAACACGTCAAAACATGATTAGATTAGATTAGAGGAGTCAAACATAACTCTGCCTGAAGGAGTTGGCACATCTTTTGCAAACAGTGAGTTTAATGCTTAGTCTGGAAGGATGAGAATGAATTTGATGGCTAGAATAGGAAGAAGAATACATTGATTCAAAATAAGGGCAACTACTGAGTAGAGCATGCAGGTTAGGAATTGGGTGACACATAGAGAATAGCATATTAGTCAGATGTCTAAATTATGAGGGGGTAGAGATACAGAAGATAAAGAGTGTAAAGGTGGGACAGTAAAGAAGCATTTGGGCCAGATGATTATTTATGCTAAGGAGAACAATTATATCCCACAAGCAATTGGATACCATTAAATATCTTTAAGAACATGAGTGTAGTAGCAAAGCTTTATTTTAGAGGGTGTGCCTATGGCCTAGCAGTTAAGGCACCCACATCCCACATCAGAGTGCCTGGGTTCAAGCCCTGACCCTGACTCCTGATTACAGTTTCTTGCTTTAATGCAGACCCTAGAAGGCAAAAGGTGATGGTTCAAGTAGTTTAGTCTTTGTATCCACAAAGGAGATTCTGACTGCATCCTGGGCCCCCAATTTCAGCATTTGGGGATAACCAGCAGATGGGAGTTTCTCTCTCTCTCCTTCTCTCTACCCCCCCTTTTGCTCTCTAAACCTCAAACAAAGGGAAGAGGTATTGTGCCACAGCAGATTAAGTTTCCACTTGGGACACCTGCATCATATTGAAGTACTTGGTTTGAATCTCAACTCCTCCATGCTGCGTGATCCATTTCCTGCTAATGTGCCCGAGGCAGTAGATGATAGTGCTAGTACTTGAGTTCCTGTCACCCACATGGGAGATCTAGATGGAATTCCTGGTTATTGACTTTAGCCTGGACTAGCCCTTAATGTTGCAGGCATTTAGGGAATGAACCAAGGGATAGACGATACACTACCTTCAAGTAAATAAACTTAAAAATAGCCACATCATCCTGGCATGTGGTATAGTGGTTGTGTTACCACTTGGAATGCCCAAATTCCGTATTGGAATTCCTGGGTTAAAGTTTTGGCTCCACTTCCAATCTAGCTTCCTGCTAATGAACACCCTGTGAAGTAGCCAGTGATGGCTCAGAAACTTGGATCCTTACCATCCACCAGGGAAACCTAGATTGAGTTTTGGGCTCTTGGCTTCAGCATGGCTCAGCCCTGGCTCTTACAGGTGTTTGAGGGAGTGAACCAGCAAAGGGAAACCTTTTATCTATCTCTGTCTCTCTACCTCTCTCCCTCTCTCTCTACCTCTCTTTTCAAATAAAATGAAAGTGTTTATTTTTTTTTTATTTAGTGGGGCATTAAACCTTTGACTACAATGCAAATTTAAAATGTTATCAAAAATAAAAAGTAAAAAAGAACCTGTCAAAAAACACTTCAAACAAATAATAGCAATAAACATCTCAAAAATAAACGTTTAAACAAATGAAAAATAAAGACCACAAATTATTTGTTGCTCCTTCCATGAGTGGTGGATTCTCTTTCTCTGCCCTTTGAATGTGGGCTGGCCTGGTAACACTGTTCCCAGTAAAATGTAGCAGAATTGACCGATGAGTAACTTTTCAGTCTTAGGTCTCAAGGCAGAGCCCTATTAGCATACTCTCAGTTTTTATAGGAGCTAGAGAATCATGGCCCAGTTAAGTGATATTTAATAGAGGCACCAATCACTAAACATGAGAATAAGGCCATCTCACATAATTTCACCTCAGTGAGGCTCCAGAAGTCTATAGGCATATGAGTAACCCTGGAAGAGACCAGCAAAACAGCCTCAACTGAGTCGGTTCCAAATTGTTAAAGCAAATAAAAATCTAGTTGTTTTAAATTCTAGAATTATTTATTACACAAAAGCAGATATGTGAGCCTATTATGAACCTCCCTAGGTTCCACTAACTAGCTAATTAGAACTTCTGTGACTAATTTGACATTTATATTCTGCCCAATCTTTAAAAGCCTGTTGTAAAGGTACAAACGTTGAGTCTTCTACAAGGGGGTGAGTTTCTTTAACACAGAAATTATTTGAGTGCTGAACAATATTACAAGTTCAAAACATGTTTTATTACTATTAACTGCATTATAAAATAATTCATAAAATAATATAAAGTCAACATAATTTGGATCTAAAAATACTGCTAAGAAGAAGGAAAAATATTTAAAATGCAGGTTGTAAACAAGGTATAAATAGGTAGACTATTTCAATAAGTGCTTACTAAATATTTAATGTCAAAATATTATTTTCATACATGAGAACAATTCGAACAGAATGACCAAATAATTAGAACTTTCTTTAAATTCAGGAATTTTCTCCCATTTTTCCTCTGGCAAATAATTTCAAATTTATGCCTTTTATTTTTAGCTTATTTCTTTCATTTAAATTTTTCAGGGTCTTAGAATGCTTCCTCTGCTTCAATTATACTTCACTTTTTACTCTTTTAAAGTCATATTTTTTCTGTTTGCTATTAAAATGCATAACCCATGCTTCCTAAGTAAGCCTACATCATGCCCCAAATAAGCAAATGATGGAAAGTTCTTCCTTCCAACAAGGCAGCATTCCCAACAACCTCTGTATCTTCAGTGTATTTTCTTTACACATTCTGTTAGGCTTGTTTCTCTTATATTCTGAATCAGTGGAAAGTTAGACTTCTCTATTAAGTTTCTTAAGAGGGTGCTCTAATTAGGTTTAGCATTTGAATCATTTTTTTTTTAAGTTTCTTAAAATGACACATCTGTTTGTGTTTGTTGAATGATTTAAATATCACTTCGCCACTGAAAATTTTGTTTTCCCTAGAAACACTTAAGATGTCACCAGATTATCACTTAAAATATTGACTAAACACACCCATGCACACACAGGAACTGAGAAGGGCTTAAAAATATTAGTGTCAACTAATATGATTTTCTATATTTTATGTCTTCCAAGAATATGCTTTGGGAAATTCAGTGTCCCCATTGTGGGGAACATAACATCTTATCTGTGGAAGGAAATACATTTATTCTTAAAAAAAAAATCTCAGGAATACATCACTTTTCTATTTGCTTGTAACATACCTTTTTACGTGAAATATTTTCCCAAGGTGCAAAATGTTATCAAGGATATATAGAGATTTGATCAATAGTGGTAAAGAAAACCTGAGGCAGAGAGCAGCCAGCCTATCCCTCTTTATTTCAGTTGTGCAAAGAAAACAACTGTCAGTTCTTCAATGAAAGTGTAGAAAACACTTAATTTAATCATATATATGAGCGCCATCAAAGAGTTATTTCCAAAGTCTATTGCCAACTATCCCTGTCCTTAGCTTACTAGCAAAGTGTCTCAACTTGCTTTTTGACTCAACTATAAGCGAAATTTTAACTTTCACTTATTATTTGGGTCAAGATAGAATTACAGTTTTTTAAGGTCATATTCTATTCAGGATACTCAAATATGTAAATTTGGCTTGTTCAAGGCAGCAGCAGAGAGAAAGATTAACATGAATAAACCAATTCCTGTAAATCAACTCCCTGGTATTGTCTAAATACTTACCCAATGTATACTGTCCTTTCTTAGATGACATAAGACTATATTTCCTTTTTCTTTGTGCATTTTAATTATTTAATCTTTACTCTTGTACATTATGATGTTGTAAACCTTTCTCTTTTCCCATTTCTCTCTCACTTTTATTTTAAAATAATAACTATTTTTAGAAATAAATAACAGGGTATACATTTTTTGAAACCTGATGGTAAATAGTGGTGCCCAAATGCCTAGAAAGCAAGATTTCTCTCACCCATAGTCTCCTTTATTGATGTGTTCAATTAATTCTGGAAGAACAAGGCATACATGCTGGGAACATTTCCAGTGCTGTCCTGAGCATGTGCTGCAAAAATACAAAAAAAAAAAAAAGAAGTGGCCTGGCCTTTATGGAGTATATATTTCAAAATTAGGAACAAGGTTTATGCGTTGTTAAGGCATAAAATATAATTTCTTAATTAATATTAGCCATGTGGCTATTTGATTCTTGTTAAAAATAAATTATAAAACATACTTTAAATATCCTCTTATGTTCTTACCCTCTGTTCTAGGTAATTAATAAATTATATGACCACATATTCATTAAAGCTTTAAAATGTAATACAATTTGGACAGTAAATTCAGTGAACTTTTACCTGAAAATTTTCTCAAACTAATCCTTTTAAAGCAGCCCATTTTTTGTATAAAGTTGCTTTGCTCAAAAAAATTATAATAAAAATGTATACTTAAGGCAAGACTACTGTTTGTTGAAAGCCCATTACCAAAAACACCAAATTGAAGCAAGAAAACATACATTGATGGATTAGTGTCTTTGTACAACAGCTAGGATGCCACTGGGATATACACATCCAATATTGGGGCGTGCCTGGTTTATGTCCTGGCTCTACTTCTGATCTAGCTTCCTGTTAATGCATACTCTGGAAGACAGCATGTGATGACTCAACTAGTTGGGTCCCTGTCATCTACTCTGGAGACCCAAAGTGAGTTCTAAGTTCCTGGCTTCAGCCTGGCCCATCACTTGCTGTTGCTAGAATTTGGTGAATAAACCAGTGGATGGAAAACCTCTTTCTGTCCATATCTGTTTCTTTGCCTTTCAAATACATAAAAATAAATAAGTAAGTCAAAATGATATGGGAAATATTTTTTAAAATATAAAGATATGATTAGATTTTTCAATAGTCATTAAAACTAAATATGCTTATAAAAATTAGATATTTGATGTTATATGACATGTGATTTTGTACTTATATATTTGCATGCAAATATATGCTTTATTTCAGAATTATTGCTTTTACTGAGGAACAAATACACAGATAATAGAATTCAGTTCTGTGTCACTTAAGTTCATTACCACGAATTGCAGTTTTCTTTTATTACTGATCCTTCTTCATAATGTAGACCATCTCTGATGCAACCTGTCAACATAACAGGAAAACAAATGAAAATTATACATCTAGTAAATTGCATCAGCATAATGTTTAGCATAAAAATATGGTTAGTTTTTCATATATGTGAAGATATTTTATATAAATCCATATCCTATCTATGTCAACATTCATATATCAAATTATTCTTGGCTTGTTCTATGAGTTTTTGTCCTTACCTGCATATTATTTCCAACATAGATGATTTGTAAAACATGAAAACTAGATTCTGAAGGAATTAATGACTTATTATACTAAAATATAATTAATATGCTTAAATAGGTGAGTAATATAACAGTATTTAAACCAATCATAGTATTTCTCTTTCAAAGAACTAATCAAATCTTGTAAGTGAATATAATTATTGCATATAACTAAAGTAAATAGCTTAATAGTTTTAGATTAAAATACAAAGTCATTTCATTGAATTAATCTTACAACAATAAATTCTAAGGAATATGCATACTGTTTTCCATAATGGTTGTACCAATTTGCATTCCCACCAACAGTGTATTAGGATACCTTTCTCTACAATCCTACAGATTTTATTTATTTATTTTTTCATTTTTAGATGAAAGCCATTCTAACTGGAGTGAGGTAATACCTCAGTGCAATTTTTACTTGCATTTCCATGATGGTTAGTGATTTTGAGTATCGTTTCATATGTCTGTTGGTCATTTATATTTTATCCTTGGAAGAACATCTATTTATATCATTTGCCCATTTATAAACTGGGTTGTTTAGTTTTGTTATTGCTGAGTTCCTTGAACTCTGTATATATTCTGGATATTAATCTTTTATCAGATGCATAGTTTGTAAATATTTTCTCCCATTCTATTGGATCCTCTTCACTTTGTTGATTCTTTTGCTGTACAGAAGCTTCCTAGCTCAGAAAAGTATAATTAGATCTAACCTACAACCTAGGTATCCTACTACTGGGAATATATCCAAAAAGTGAAATCATACCCATGTTTATAGTAGCTCAATTTGCAATATCAAAAATATGGAATCATCCTAGATATACAGCAAGTGATGATTAGATAAAGAAAATGTGGTATACATACTTAATGGACTATAGCTCAACACTAGAAAGATGAAATCCTGACTTTAAAACAAAATAGATGGAACTTAGTCAAAAAAGCCAGACTCAGAAAGATGAAGATCACATTTTTTCTTATTTGTGGAAATTAATATATACATTGAATATAAAAAATTTGTGGACATATCATTCAGTACATAGTTATAAATATTGCTTCACTTATAAATATTGCTTCACTGAATCACACAATGTTCATGACAATATACCTCTTTTCCCACACATTATAACCATTTTCATACATCCCTTATTTTGTGATATTAATACCTCTGTTTTTAAGAAAACATAAATTCAGGGGATTAAGATGGTGGAATAGGGAAAGAGCTTTCTGCTCTAGCCTAGGAAAAGATAGTTCAAAAAAGTGGAAACAGTGTAGTCTCAGGGAAGAGTTAGGGAGACAACTAACCAAGTTGAGGGACACAGTGGACCTATGTGGAGGGCGAAGACATGCACAACTCAGGACATCAACAAGCAATAGACTCAGCACCAAGTTGGAGAGTGAGGTGAGACCAGACTGCAGCAGCCCAAGCCACTGGTGAAAAAGCTGCAGAAAGAGCCTAGAAGGAATCTCACTTGGAACCCCATGGGAGATAGTGTACCTGCCAAGCAAGAGGAGAAAAAAAAACAAAGGAAAGGGAACATTTTCTCTCTCCAATCAGCCTGCAACTGTGTCCTGTAACAAGAGTATAGAGAGCTTGCACCATTTTGGACATAAGTAAAACAGCTGAGTCAGCTCATGTCTGCACACAGCAATCAGTCAAATGGAGACTCCATTTGGTGGGGAGAAATGATATGGGGGCTGGGTGCTCATCATTGTGAGAAGCTCATGTGCAAGGACTGTGAAATCTGAGGCTACATGGGAGAACTCAGGGTGTGGATGGGAGTTTGGGCAGTCACTGTGGGAGACTCCCTGGATACATAGCTTGGAAATCTGAGCCTACACAGAGAAGATGAATAATATACCTACTGGGGCTAGTGCCCAGGAATGGGTCTCCTTTGAGGAGAGAAGCTCAGCTAAGTCTATGCCAATAGACGAGAACAAACCTCCCTTTTGATTAAAAAAGAGAGAGAGAGAGATTTACCACCCCAAACTTTAGTGTGTAGTCTCAGACACACCCTTCACTAGGGAGCACTAAACAGAGTTCCTTGACCACACCCACCACATACCTTTAAGTATTCCCTGAAAGCAGACACTCCACTAATTCACACAGACATAGTCCAAAGATAAATAATGACACAGCCAAAAAAAAAAAAAAAAAAAAAAAAAACAAACATAGAAACCAACAAGAACCAACAAGTATCTCCACAAATGCTGAATAACAAATGCACCAATTCAAGAAACAAGAATAAGGAAGACAATATGATGTTCCCAAAAAACATAACATTTCAATACTATATTGTGAAGATGAAAGGAAGGAAATATTCCAGAAAAAAGTGCAAAGGAAATTTAAAGTAAAAATTAGGAATATTTATGGAAAAATGGTAGGGTAAAGTCATTACTTATCAATAGTCACCTTGAATGTAAATGTCCTCAACCCTCCAGTTAAAAGACACAGACTGGCTGAATGGATTAAAAAAAAATTCATCTATTTTCTGCCTACAAGAAATACATCTCACCAACAAAGATGCACACAGACTGAAAGTGAAAGGATGGAAAAGGATATAACATGCTAACAGAAACCAAACAAGAGCTGGTATAGCCATCCTAATATCAGAAAAAAAAAAAAAAACTAGACTTTAACACAATAACTATTAAAAGACATAAAGAAGGGTGCTATACAATGATTAAAGGATCAATTCAACAAGATGTAATTATTATAAATGTATATGCACCTAATTACAGAGCACTTGGCTATTTAAAAGAAATATTAAGAGATCTAAAGGGAGACATAGACTAAAATACAATAGTAATGGGAGATTTCAATACTCCACTATCAGCAATAAACAAATCAACCAGAGAAAATTAGCAAGGAAACAGCAGAGTTAATTGATATTATAGACCAAATGTACCTAATGGATATCTACAGAACTTTTCATCCTATAGCTGCAGAATACACATTCTTCTCAACAGTGCACAGAACTTTCTCTTGATTTGACCACATACTAGGCCATAAAACAAGTCTCAGCAAATTTAAAACAATCTAAATCATACCATGCATCTTCTCAAATCAACAAAATTAAGCTGGAAATCAGCAACTCAGGAATCTCTAGAACAGATGCAAACACATGAAGACTGAACAACAAGCTCCTGCATGCACAGTGGACCTTGGAATAAATCTAACCAAGGATGTCAATGATCTCTTTGATGTTTAAATTCATATGGAAACACAGGAGACCTCAAATAGCTAAAAGCACTCATATACAACAAAAACAAAGCCAGAGGCATCACAATACCATATTTCAAGACATACTACAAGGCAGTTATAATCAAACATCCTGATGCTGGTACAAAAACAGATGGATAAAGCAATGGAACAGACTAGAAATTCCAGAAATTAATCCAAGCATCTACAACCAACTTATATGGGACAAAGAATCTAAAATCAATCCCTGGAACAAGGATAGTCTATTCAACAAATGGTGGTGGGAAAACTGGATTTCCACATGCAGAAGTATGAAGCAGGACCCCTACCTTACACCTTATACAAAAATCCATTCAAAATGGATTAAAGACCTACATCTATGACCTGATACCATCAAAATTTTAGAGGACATTGGGAAAATGTCACAAGACATTGGCACAGGCAAAGAGTTCTTGGAAAAAGACCTCAGAGGCACAGACAATCAAAGCCAAAATTAATAAATGGGATTACATTAAGTTGAGAAGCTTATGTCTTGCAAAAGAAACAGTCAGGAAAGTGAAGAGGCAACTGACACAATGGGAGAAATTATTTGCAAACTATGCAACAGATAAATGATTAATAACCAGAATATACAAAGAGATCAAAAAACTCCACAACAACAATTCAAACTACCCGGTTAAGAAATGGGCAAAGGAATTAAACAGACATTTTTTGTAAGAGCAAATCCAAATGGCCAACAGACACATGAAAAAGTGTTCAGGATCACTATCTGTCAGAAAAATGCAAATCATAACCACAATGAAATTTTACCTCACCCCAGTTAGAATGGCTTACATACAGAAAACTACCAACAACATTTGTTGGCAAAGAAGTGGGGAAAAGAGTGCCCTAATTCACTGTTGATTGGAATGTAAACAGGTATAGTCACTGTGTGAGACAGTGTGGAGATACCTCAGAAATCTAAATATAGACCTCCCACATGACCCAGCCATCCACTTCTGGGAATTTACACAAGGGAAATGTAATTAACAAATAAAAGATTTATCTGCACCTGCAATTTTATTGCATCTCAATTCACAATAACTAAGCCATGGAATCAACCTAAATGCCTGTCAACTGAAAACTGGATAAAAAAAAAAAGTATGTATACGTTCTCTATGGAATACTACACAGCAATAAAAATGAAATCCAGTAATTTGCAACAAAATGGATGAATCTGTAAAACATCATACTTACTGAAATAAGCCAGTCTCAAAGGGACTAATACTGTATGTTCTCCCTGATCTGTGATAACTAATAGAGCACCTAAAGGAATCTGTGGCAGTGAAATTGACACTTTGAGAAGCAATGACTTGAATGGCCCTTTTCTTGACTGTAGAGGAACAGTTTTTTTTTTCTTTTTCATACCATTGGTTGAACTCTTTACTTAACATAGAGTTAATCATATGTGTATAAAGTCAATTAAAAATAGATCTCAGTAAAAAAATAAATGTGGGATAAGGGAAGAAGGAGAAAGTTTGTAACTGTAAAGCTGTATAGTTCTGCATACATTCTTACATACTTTCTTCTAAGGGTATAGTTAAAAACTTACCACTGAAATCACATTAAACTGGTTGGTAAAAATGCCATCTTAAGTGTTACAGTGACCATATTAAGTTTAACATGATCATACAGAGAGGATTAACTGTTAAAAAGATCATATTAATAGAATCAAGTGTCTGGTAATAATAATAGATAGAATAAAAAGGAGAGAATGTTCCAATATGGAAAGCAGTTCACACAGCAGACTCGTAGAATAATAATCACTTTAAATAGCACTCTGACCTCAGACCCAGCTCTTAAGACATCTGACTGGCTGAAAAGCCCATGAGTGCATTTCAGGCATGGAAAGCCAAGACACTGTGGCAAAAAAAATGTCCTACATGAAAGATCTCTGTGAGAGATCTGGAAAGAAGTGGCCATCAAAGAAGGAGGTACTTTATTTGAAGGGAAGAGAGAAATTTAACTTTGCTTATGGCCTTGTCTAAATACTGACGGAGATTATGGATTCAAAAGGCTTCCATAGCCTCTACAGCTCATGTCAAGAGCCTCAGGTGATCACTGACATCATAAATAAAAGTATTAATTATTAAATTAACAAACGGAAGTTACTGTGTACTTACTTACCATGCAGGAATTCTGTCCTCAATGAGTTGTATTATGAGAATTAGCTGTAAAACTTGTTCTCAAACAGTTTTTTATATGTATGCACAAATTGTTGAAATCTTCACTTAGTAAAGAGTTTGTCTTCTGTATCTGAAGTTCATTGAAAATGAATCTTAATGGAAAAAGGGACTAGGAATGGGAGAGGGACGGGAAGTGGGGAAAATGGGACAGGGAATGATAGAGGGACAAGAAGTGGGGAAAATGGGACAGGGAATGGGAGAAGGACAGGAGGTGGGGTGGGAGTGGGCATAGGAGGGTGGGTATGATGGGAAGAATCACTATATTCCTAAAGTTGTACTCATGAAATTTGTCCTAATTAAATAAAAATTTCTTTGGGAAACAAAGAAAAGATAAATTCTATTTTTTTCTTAAGAATTTGGATCAAAAGAATAATTCACACAACCAGTAAGAGCATAGTCATTTGTCTTCCAGATTCAAATATTTCTTAAATGTTAACTGAAACTGCTTTCTAAGTGATTTACTAGATCATATGTACTACTCAAAACAGAGTAACAGTTAGTCATCATTGTATAAAAAAACATTGGTAAAATATCACAAAAATAACAGCATGATTACAATTTAAGTCTCTTCTGAAAATGCAATCCACACAAAGTTTTAAATTAACATTGAATTATCAGAAGGGGTTCTACTTTGATAATTCAATTTTATTTGAAAGAAACATACTATTGATGGATGACATCAATGACTCTGATTAAATAAAATGAATTATAAATTTGATTCATAAAATCATAGTGGAAAATATATCTTGAGAAAGCATTCCAGGGTACCTATTTTAGCTTCTAGCTGCAATGGCAAAACAGCCATTTATGAAATAGCTATGCTTTGATTTGAAAAAGATATTATTTCATAGAAAGCATTTTACAAGTACACATCCTCATTAAATACTTTATTTCCTATTTAAATTTTTTATTTAAGCTGTAGGTATTTGCATATTTTCATTCCTTTCCCAGGGAATTTTGGCACTCTACAGTAACAGAGGAAAATGAAACCACCCTCGCTTGACCACAAAGTTCTTAATACAGCAAACTCAGTAGAGGCAGAAGATTTAACTTCAATTCAATTTCAGAGTTTTAATTATTTTTTAAATGAAATACAGTCTCAGTTTTAATAGTTTAAATGGAAAATACAAATATTCTTATAGATACTAGATTTTTATTTTTAATTAGGATAATCTGCTTTGACAAATATTCTTTTTTTAACTTTTATTTAATGAATATAAATTTCCAAAGTACAGCTTATGGATTACAATGGTTTACCCCCCCATAACGTCCCTCCCACCTGCAACCCTCTCCTTTCCCACTCCCTCTCCACTTCCATTCACATCAAGATTCATGTGCATGTCCCAAATTCATTTGCATGTCCCAAATTGCACCTTTTCCCTCTCTTATTCCCACTCTTAAATTTAACAGTGATCGCTTTTCAGTTAAGTTTCAACACTTAAGAAGAACCGTGTATTGATTACAGTATTCAACCAAAACTATTAAGTAGAACAAACATAAAAAAACACTAAGAGGGATAACACATTAAGTTGTTCATCGACAGTCAGGGCAAGGGCTGATAAAGTCACCGTTTCTCATAGTGTTCATTTCACTTTAAGAGGTTTCCTTTTTGGTGCTCGGTTAGTTGTCACGGATCAGGGAGAACATATATTTGTCCCTTTGGGACTGGCTTATTTCACTCAGCATAATGTTTTCCAAATTCCTAACAGGGATCACTTTTCAGTTAAAATTTAAACTCCTAAGAATAATTGTGTGTTAATTACAGAGTTCAACCAATAGTACTAGAAAAAAAATACTAAAATGGATAAAGTTATTACATTGTACATCAACAGTCAGGACAAGAGCTGATCAAGTCACTGTTTCTCATAGTGTCCATTTCACTTCAACAGGTTTCCCCTTTGGTGCTCAGTTAGTTGTCACCGATCAGGGAGAACATATGATATTTGTCCATTTGGGACTGGCTTAATTCACTCAGCATGATGTTTTCCAGATTCCTCCATCTTCTTGCAAATGACCAGTTTTCATTGTTTTTGACTGCTGTATAGTATTCTATAGAGTACATGTCCCATAATTTCTTTATCCAGTCTACTGTTGATAGGCATTTGGGTTGGTTCCAGGTCTTAGCTATTGTGAATTGAGCTGCAATAAACATTAATGTGCAGACAGCTTTTTTGATTGCCAATTTAATTTCCTTTGGGTAAATTCCAAGGAGTGGGATGGCTGGGTTGTATGGTAGGGTTATATTTAGGTTTCTGAGGAATCTCCAGACTGACTTCCATAGTGGCTTAACCAATTTGCATTCCCACCAACAGTGGGTTAGTGTCCCTTTTTCCCCACATGCTCTCCAGCATCTATTGTTGGTAGATTTCTGAATGTGAGCCATTCTACCTGGGGTGAGGTGAAACCTCATTGTGGTTTTGATTTACATTTCCCTGATTGCTAGTGATCTTGAACATTTTTCATGTGTCTGTTGGCCATTTGGATTTCCTCTTTTGAAAAATGTCTATTGAGGTCCTTGGCCCATCTCTTAAGTGTGTTGTTTGTTTCTTGATTTCTTTGTAGATTCTGATTATCAACCCTTTATCTGTTGCATAGTTGGCAATTATTTTTTCCCATTCTGTTGGTTGCCTCTTCACTTTCCTGACTGTTTCTTTTGCAGTACAGAAACTTCTCAATTTGATGCAATCACAAATGTTAATTTTGGCTTTGACTGCCTGTGCTTCTGGGTTATTTTCCAAGAAGTCTTTGCCAGTAACTATATCTTGCAGAGTTTTTCCAATGCTCTCTAATAATTTGATGGTGTCAGGTCGTAGATTTAAGTCTTTAATCCATGTTGAATGAATTTTTGTGTAAGGTGAAAGGAAGGGGTCTTGCTTCATGATTCTGCACATGGAAATCCAATTTTCCCAGCACCATTTATTGAATAGACTGTCCTTACTCCAGGGATTGGTTTTGGATCCTTGATCAAATAAACGTTGGCTGTAGATGTTTGGATAAATTTCTGGTGTTTCTATTCTGTTCCGTTGGTCTATTCATCTGTTTCTGTACCAGTACCATGCTGTTTTGATAACAACTGCCCTGTAGTATGTCCTGAAATCTGGTATTGTGATGCCTCCGGCTTTGTTTTTGTTCTACAAGATTGCTTTAGCTATTCGAGGTCTCCTGTGTCTCCATATGAATTTCAGCACCATTTTTTCTAGATCTGAGAAGAAGGTCTGCAGTATCTTGATTGGTACTGCATTGAATCTATAAATTGCTTTTGGGAGAATGGACATTTTGATGATATTGATTCTTCCAATCCATGAGCATAGAAGATTTTTCCATTTTTTGGTATCCTCTTCTATTTCTTTCTTTAAGGTTTTGTAATTTTCATCGTAGAGATCTTTAACTCTTTGGTTAAGTTTATTCCAAGGTATTTGATTGTTTTTGTAGCTATTGTGAATGGGATTGATCTTAGCAGTTCTTTCTCAGCCGTGGCATTGCTTGTGTATATAAAGGTTGCTGATTTTTGTGCATTGATTTTATATCCTGCTACTTTGCCAAACTCTTCTATGAGTTCCAATAGTCTCTTAGTAGAGTTCTTTGGGTCCCCTAAATAAAGAATCATATCATCTGCAAAGAGGGATAGTTTGACATCTTCCTTCCCAATTTGTATCCCTTTAATTTCTTTTTCTTGCCTAATAGCTCTGGTTAAAACTTCCAGAACTATGTTGAATAGCAGTGGTGAGAGTGGGCATCCCTGTCTGGTTCCAGATCTCAGTGGAAATGCTTCCAACTTTTCCCCATTCAATAGGATGTTGGCTGTGGGTTTTTCATAGATTGCTTTGATTGTATTGAGGAATGTCCCTTCCATACCTAGTTTGCTTAGAGTTTTCATCATGAACGGGTGTTGTATTTTATCAAATGCTTTCTCGGCATCTATTGAGATAATCATATGGTTTTTCTTCTGCAGTCTGTTAATGTGGTGTATCACATTGGTTGTCTTGCACACATTGAACCATCCCTGCATACCAGGGATAAATTCCACTTGGTCTGAGTGGATGACCTTTCTGATGTGTTGCTGCATTCTATTGGCCAGAATTTTATTGTGGATTTTTTGCATCTAAATTTCCCAGGTTTGGAGAAGGACGGAGAAATCCTAGTACAGGAAGCTCATAGAACCCCTAATAAACATGACCAAAAGAGATCCTCACCACGACATGTTGTAATTAAACTCACCGCAGTGAAACACAAAGAAAAAATCCTAAAATGTGCAAGAGAGAAACGTCAGATTACTCTCTGAGGATCTCCAGTTAGACTCACAGCTGACTTCTCATCAGAAACCCTACAATCTAGGAGGGAATGGCGAGACATAGCCCAGGTACTAAGAGAGAAAAACTGCCAGCCCAGAATATTATATCCTGCAAAGGTCTCATTTGTGAATGAAGGTGAAATAAAACCTTTCACAGCAAACAGAAATTGAAAGAATTTGTCACCACTTGTCTAGCCCTGTAAAAGATGCTTAAAGATGTGTTACACACAGAAACACAGAAACACGGTCATCAATATGAAAGAAGGTAAAGGAAGGAAACCTCACACCAAAAGATCACAGGGAATTCAAAACATATATTAGAAAATATCTTTGGTAAATGGCAGGGCAAAGTTACTACGTATCAATAGTCACATTGAACGTTAATGGCCTGAACTGTCCAGTTAAAAGACACCAATTGGCTGATTGGGTTAAGGAGCAAAACCCATCTATTTGCTGCTTATAAGAAACACATCTTTCCAACAAAGATGCATACAGGTTGAAAGTGAAAGGCTGGAAAAGATATACCATGCCAACAGAAATGAAAAAAGAGCAGGCGTAGCCATATTAACATCAGACAACATAAACTTTAACACAAAAACTGTTAAGAGAGACAAAGAGGGGCACTATATAATGATTAAGGGATCAATTCAACAGGAAGATATAACGATTATCAATGTATATGCACCTAATTACAGGGCACCGGTTTATCTAAAAGATTTATTAACGGACTTAAAGGGAGACTTAGACCCCAATACAATAGTACTGGGGGACTTCAATACTCCACTCTCAGAAATAGACAGATCAACAGGACAGAAGATCAACAAGGAGACAGTAGATTTAAACAACACTATAGCCCAAATGGATCTAACAGATATTTACAGAACTTTTCATCCTACACAGAAAGCATTTACATTCTTCTCAGCAGTACATGGAACCTTCTCTAGGATTGACCATATACTAGGCCATAAAGCAAGTCTCAGCAAATTCAAAAGAATTAGAATCATACCATGCAGCTTCTCAGACCATAAAGGAATGAAGTTGGAAATTAGCAATTTAGGAATCCCTAGAGCATATGCAAACACATGGAGATTGAACAACATGCTCCTGAATGAACAATGGGTCATAGAGGAAATTAAAAGAGAAATCAAAAATTTTCTGGAAGTAAATGAGGATAACAGCACAACATACCAAAACTTATGGGATACAGCAAAAGCAGTGTTAAGAGGAAAGTTTATATCAATAGGTGCCTACATCAAGAAATTGGAAAGGCACCAAATAGATGAGCTTTCAATGCATCTCAAGGATCTAGAAAATCTGCAGCAAACCAGACACAAATCTAGTAGGAGAAGAGAAATAACTAAAATCAGAGAAGAAATCAACAGGATTGAATCCAAAAAAACATTACAAAAAATCAGCCAAATGAGGAGCTGGTTTTTTGAAAAAATAAACAAAATTGACACCCCATTGGCCCAACTAACTAAAAAAAAAAAAAAAGAGAGAGAAAATACCCAATAAAATCAGAGATGAAAAAGGAAACGTTACAACTGACACCACAGAAATAAAAAGAATCATCAGAAATTACTACAAGGAATTGTATGCCAGCAAACAGGGAAACCTATCAGAAATGGATACATTCCTGGACACATGCAACCTACCTAAATTGAACCAGGAAGACATAGAAAACCTAAACAGACACATAACTGAGACAGAAATTAAACAGTAATAAAGGCCTTCCCAACAAAGAAAAGTGCAGGACCAGATGGATTCACTGCTGAATTCTACCAGACATTTAAAGAAGAACTAACTCCAATTATTCTCAAACTATTCAGAACAATCGAAAAAGAGGGAATCCTCTTTCTATGAAGCCAGCATCACCTTAATTCCTAAGCCGGAAAAAGATGCAGCATTGAAAGAGAATTACAGAGTTTTAATTATTACACAGGATTTTACACTTAACAACTTAAATAACACCATGTTTGTCAAATTTGTTATTACTTGGGAGCAATATAATATTCATAGAATAATCCAGTTTTCCACTCAAAGGCAAGGGAAATACCTCATTGATCATTTTCATAGAGAGTTGGAGAGAAAAAAAAAAACTCATTTTTAAACCTATCTCATAGTCAACATTTACAATATATGTTGATAAAATATTCTAAGGAAGCTAGTTTAATTGCTAATATTTTATATGTTACTCATATAGGAAATCACAAAAGTCCAAAAGAACTTGTACTCCCAGTAAGAATGTCAAAGTTAAGAGAATACCATAACTACGCTTTCACTAATCATTAACACTAAATCTAATGTTAACAAAAGTTCTGTTTCTTGGTCATCTTTCTTCAGTGTCAAGTCAGAGTTAACTATCAGAAACTACTTTCAGTTTAGAACTACCACTTTAGAATTGATTTTTGAACAAAAACCTTACTCAGTTGCTTTTGACATTGGTCAAGGTGACTAACACAATGAAACATTGGTTTCTTACAGTCTAGAAATAGAGCCCACTCGTTCATTTACTCCTCTGCTTTCCAACTCCATGTATCCTTATTCCACAAGTAGTAATGAGAAAAATATTTGAAAGTACACATCATGTGCTTTCTATTTAAAATCTTTAAGCTGTTTACCATCAAATTTAGAATATTAAACTTTCTAATATGACCTAAATGACCTTACGCAAAATATATCCCTTCTCATTCCTATTGTGCTGATAAGAGCAAGAGTTCCCAGAAAAAGAAAGTATTAACATGACTGTAATGAGGAGGGGACAGAGAGGTGGATATAATTTGCAGGTAAAGTGAATGGAATTAGTTCACTAATTGAGTTTGGAAAATAAGTTAGCAGAGGATTAAGAATGTTTCATTAAGATTTTGACATGAAAAACAGAGGCATCATGAAGCGTAATCTTATGGAAAAAGAAATCAAGAGTTCCATTCTGTATATTTTATATTTAGACTAAATCTAAATTAGATATCCTAATGGAGATGTCAAGTTGACAGTAGTTTATGGAAGTCCAGAGTTAAGTCAAGGATGAAGAATAGATTTGGAAGATAAAAATTTACATACATATTTTTTAAAACCTGAGACTAAATAAAATGCCTTTTGGAGAGGGTGTATGTGGGAAAGACAGTGGTTCAGGACAGATTTTAAAACATTCCACATGACAGACATTCAGAAGAGAAACCTTGAGGGCATGCACATTTGGCACAGCAATGAAGACAGTGCTTAGTTCTAGTCCCAGATCTACTCCTGATTCATAAAGTACACCCTGGAGACAGCTGGTGATGGCTCAAATACTTAGGTTCTTGTCACCCAGATGGGAGATCTGGATTGAGCGCCAAGATCCTGTTTGTAGCCTGGCCCAGCCCTGTCTGTTATGGGCATTTGGAGAGTGAACCACCATATGGAAGATTCTCTCTCTCTCTCTCTCTCCCCTTTGAAATACAATGAAAATAAATAAATAAAATTGTATTTAAATAGAAGAGGAAAATAGGAAGAATGGCCTGGAAAGAAGCTGTGAATAGAGCCTGGTGTCATAAAAAGCAGAAGAAATTGTTTTATGCATGTGAAATTGTCATCCGACGTTAGAGCAATAATGAGAGGTCAAGAACAAGTGAACAGACATTAGAATGTTGTGCTTGGTAAAAATGGAAGTTCTAAATAACACTGCCAAGAGATATTGCAGCAAAGTTTCTGAGACCTAACACCCTGTTGGAATAGGCTGATAGAAGCTTGGAAGCAAAGAAAAGAAGTTTCTTTTTCAAAGTTTCAACATTAAAGGAAACAAGAAGTGGGATGATCTGATTAAAGATGGAGTCAAAGGGAAGAGTTTTAAAAGGTTGTGTTTTTTTTTTTTTTTTTGACATCAAAACATGCCTGTAAATTAATCTAGGAAAGAGAAAAAAAACTAAGAGGGACAGAGGTATAAGGGTGAAGATCTTAAGAAGACAAGAGAAGTTGAAGTTAAAAGATTGAGAATCAAAGAAGTAGCTGTAGTAATGCAGATAGCAGTAAGTTAAAAACAGTGATGCTGATCAGATGAGAAAATTCTAGCTGGACAGTTTTATTTTCTCAGTAAAATATGTTTGAAAACCCCAGAATAAGTTAGCAAAATTTATTTCATATATGGCATCTTGATCAACAACAACAACAAAAATCTAATCATTGTTGACATAAAGGGAATTTTGTAACTTTAACATCCTTTAAAGGAAATGAGGCAAATAGAATATTTGGAGGGAAAAATAGTTGCTGTTATTGATTTGAGAAAAAATGATAATATTATGTCTGTAATTTATTTGAAAATACTTTCATCACAGTGTGTTTTCAACATCTATGCTGATCTACATTTCACTGTAGGAAAAAGCTTTTACTGAATCTAATCAGGAGTCCACACCCCAGGGGTGGTCAATAGTATTGGTTCTTACATTCCAGGCATCAGGGAAGCTGCTACAAGTGTTTCCATTATCCATATTTTCAGCACTACAGTTAGTGTAATGAATGTCAGAAATGAGTTTTTACTGGAAAAATTAGTGGCTTGGTAATCAGCATAATGAATACATACAGTATTCATTGGAAATTAGCAGGATTTGGTTTATATAGATTAGCTAAAATATTTCAATATCATGCCCCACCATTTTACACTACTGCTTATATATATATATATATAAAAGACATATATATATATATATATATCTTAAAGTCATACACCTGTAGTCCTAGACCTGTAGCCCTGGGATTGATCATTGTCCCATGTCTAGACACTGGTAGGAGGATTTATCATTTACAGATATGTTCTGTAAGGATAATATCATCCTACCTTTGTAATATTATAATATTTGCCTCCAGTAAATTTTCCATGCAATGTCAACATAGGAAATACCTAAAAGCACAGGGACCTGAGACTTTATGATGCAAACAGAGGTTGTATGAATTGGTTTGTGTCTCCTTGCCAATAAATATTTTTATAACCATCACTATATGTGACAGTTCTTGGACTAAGATTTATCTTCAGTATAAAATTGTTAAGAAGGCTGTGAAAGAGTGAATGATTGTGATATATTTTGAACAGTGCAAATATACAAGTTTTGTATAATCAAATTACCTTAGTTCTAATCACAAAAGTTAGTATCCTAGAATCTTCCCTTGAGATCTACTGTATCAATTAGTATGTCTAGAAAAATCTACTCTGGATCCATTACAAACTTGTTCAATAGCTTTCTGTATCTAACATTTGAAATTCTCCAGTTAATGGAAGTTATCATCAGACCTAGGGAAGAATCACAGAAGGAAGGTATTTATTGATATATTCTATGTCCAGTTTATACAAAGATACATATTTATATTCAAATTCTAAAGATGATGTACATAGAGTTGTTATTGATTTAAAGGGTACTTAGAACTGGCAGAATAAAAATAATTAGACTATACCATGCAACTTAATCATTGAGAAGTAGAAAGAAGTTGATTTATACATGTAAAAAAGTAGTAAAAATATACCATTCTCTTTCTATTTTAGATAATTTTTTACTCTTTCTCAATATTGCATAGTATTCTTATCATTTCAACCATCTACTTTAAAATGTTTGATAAAACGAAAGAAAAAAATTACACTTATGCAAGCAATTATAGTCTAATGTGAACTTTTTGCTGCTAAATGAGATTATTAATTGCTTCCTTACATAATGAATGGACTAAAAATTATACCTGGAAACAGTTCTAACTAAAATATGACCCTAAATTAAAGTCTTAGCAAAATTATAACTCTCAAGTAAGAATGGATATTGAAAAAGCAGCAACTTTTCTGAACAGAATATATGTCTGAAATAGGAAATATTCAAACAAATTTTAGCACAGAAAAAGTACTTCATCTCATATTATAATACTGACACTCAAGATAACATCAAACAAAAATAATAACTTTAGTCAGAATATAGATAGCTGGATAGCCATTGTTTTTTTAAATGATTCTGCATTCTTATTATTTGGCTGAGTCTTCGGGGTTTTCCAAATATCATTCCTTACTTTTTTTCTTTATAAAATAAACTCATTTTAGCTAGGCACATTGTCAAACAGCTAAGCAAAAGAAAACAAACTTTGGTGCTCATCATCTCTTGTTGGTTGGCATGGCCAGATGATCATGTTCTGGACAAACAGATAGGAATAGAGGTGTTCATTGCAGTCTAAATAGTCTCCATAAAATGTAGGAACCATACTTCCATTTCTCAATTTAATTGATTGACACTAAATATGATTAAATATGATTTTTTTAACATGAGGCACCAAACTGGATCAATACAAGGGCTATATTCTATTAATGGTGAAGCAGGAAGGGAAATGAAGCTTGTTCTCTAAAGACAAATTGAATCCAGGCAAAATAGCCCTATGTGTTTAAAAATATGTGTGTTGGCCAGCACTGTGGCTCAATAGGCTAAACCTCCACCTTGCGGCGCCGGCACACTGGGTTCTAGTCCCGATCAGGGCGCCGGATTCTGTCCCGGTTGCCCCTCTTCCAGGCCAGCTCTCTGCTGTGGCCAGGGAGTGCAGTGGAGGATGGCCCAAGTGCTTGGGCCCTGCACCCCATGGGAGACCAGGAGAAGCACCTGGCTCCTGCCTTTGGATCAGCGCGGTGCGCCGGCTGCAGCGCACTGGCCGTGGCGGCCATTGGAGGGTAAACCAACGGCAAAGGAAGACCTTTCTCTCTGTCTCTCTCTCTCACTGTCCACTCTGCCTGTCAAATAAATAAATAAATAAATAAATAAATAAAAATAGGTATGTTAACACTTCAATCTCATAAGACTTATCTTGTATATGATATTTATTAAATTAATATTAACCATTGTAATACACTCAACTCTCTAGGGTTATAGTGTTGTCTACACTGAATGTGCATGTTCCATTTCATTATATATTATCTATAGTGAATTATAAGTTACTTCCATACCTAAGTCTCCTTATCACAAAGATCAAAAGTTTCCCAAGGCCTTAGGAATGTAAGATGCTATTTTCCTATCATCCTCAATGCTCAATAAAATGGTGGTAACAGATAAGTTAACAAGTTTTAAACCTTATCACTTCTTATAAAAGTGTCAACTTCCAAAAGAATGTAAGAGTAGCTGTTGAAATTATGAGCAAACATTAATAGTTGAATGCTTTACAAGTACTTTTGTAAAACTACTCTATTATGAGAAGCCACGCTTCTGAAAATGTTTTTAACATCACACAGAAATAAAATTATTATTGAATTTTTTTTAACTTTTATTTAATGAATATAAATTTCCAAAGTACGGCTTATGGATTACAATGGCTTCCCCCCTATAACGTCCCTCCCACCAGCAACCCTCCCCTTTCCCACTCCCTCTCCCCTTCCATTCACATGAGGATTCATTTTCGATTCTCTTTATATACAGAAGATCAGTTTAGCATACATTAAGTAAAGATTTCAACAGTCTGCTCCCACACAGAAACATAAAGTGAAAAATAATAGATGATTAAATTATTATAGAATTTAATAATTATAGAATTTCAAAAAATAAAAGTATTTGAGATATCAATTCAATCAAGTTCAACAAATAGCATGTTCTTCAGAAAGGTTAGTGGGAAAAGAATTTAAAAGGTAATTTTATTTTGTTTTGGGAAAAGAAGGGAGAGAAAGGGGGAGGAGAGGAGACAAAGAAATTCATCTAGAAACAAGACGGAAAACTTTGTAGTCCAATGATGACAGTGTACCCTAAACAGAGTTTAATTAACTCAATCCTCTCTGCACAGAGATAGTAAGGGGAAAATACCCAAAAGATTTAATTCTTGAAACCTACTTTCTATGTGGGTAAGACAAATGATATCTTCAGATTGACCAGATAACAATATGAGGCCACTAACACATAAGCCTCTTCCGCTGACATTCAAGACTTTCCCCGATTTAATCCTTCTTCATTTCTTTTTCCTACCTACCTAATTACTGATTCTGCACCACATGTAGTTTCTTACAAACTTACCCTGTGCATGCTGCCTTTCCATCTGGGAATAGTCATACCTCTGTTCACTCATTGTGACCTCTAACACTCATTTTTCTGGTAGGAGTAAGTTCTAATGTCCTAGGGTCCACTACACTGGGTACGTTTCTCCCCTGGCTATTATCTCATTTTACAAATATTACCTCCTACGGGTCCTTCTCCTTTATAAGTTCCTCTAAAGCAGGAGCATGTCTTAGGAAGTTTGTGCTTTCACCTCATCAAGGTTTACACTGTTGAAAAACTACTCCAAGCTTTTCTGACCCTCTAGTTCCACACAAATTGTGGTCTACATACCAGTGCAGGCTTGAGAAGTGTTTGCTACTGGTCTATGAAAAAATAAATATGAAAAGTGACAATAAGCATATCGAAACTTTCATAGCAATTTGCTATTCCCATCTGAGCACATGATATTCATTTTATAATAAGTATTCACCCCTGAGAGATTGGAAAGAGAAAAAGCTAGTTATTCACCACAATAACCTGAGGCACACATTCCAGACTACTGCAATTTTTGACTGCTTTATTTCCCTACTTTCATTTTTTCCTGCTGCTAAGCTTGGCTTTTAGCATGGTCTTCAAAAAATGCAAATCTAAACCCCTTACTCAGCACCAGCTGCATAATTTGTCAGGGCAAATGGAAAATTAAAATGTGGAGACCTTTGTTTGAAAATCACTAAGAATTTCAGAATACCAGCAGCAGAGCATTAAACAAAGCATCAATTTTTCTGAGGGGCGTCCACTGTGAACATATCTGTTATGCATCCAAAGAGCCAACCCTGCTCCTACTTAACCTCTTACAATAAGTTACACTGAAATAAATTATTGAATCCCCAACCTGGTGTGTAATGTTCAGTATAATATAACCCCTACTTTTTGAAAATCTCATCACATGTCATCCCATGCTGTTCATTTTTCTCTAGATATGACCTGTTTCCAGTTCCCGGATCCTGTCAGCTTCCTCCTTTGCAGGCCTGCAGGCCTCTTCTGTTAACTCTTCCCCAGTTCATCTTTCTTCTCCTCATTCCTCAAGTCTTCCCTCCTCAACCTGTCAACCAAGCTAATGGTATCTAACATGTTACATATTCATGTTCTATTCTCACCACACACTAAATGTTTCCTTCAGAGAACTCATCACAAATTGCAATGTACAGACGACTTCTTAAATATTTGACAGCGCTTTTCAAACTCAATTGTGATTTCCACGAGAATAAAACCTTGTCATTTGCTCCCCATGGTTTCCCTTGGCACTGAAGATAATGCTTGTCATGGCAGAGATTACTCAATGATAATTACTGATGAATGACTCGATCTCCCTTGCCTAGTCAGTTATCCGTCACTTTATAGGATGTGATAAAAGTTTGCTGAGCTTTTTTATTGGTGAAATGAAAACGGAGGCAATAAATACCAGCTAGGTGGCAAATTTTAAATAATAAATATGTGATTTAATCTTATAGTGAAAAGTTAATTGAAAATAGATCTTTTTTAAAACAAGAATGGGAATAGGAGATAGAGGAGGAGAAGGGTGGGCGTGTGGGCAGGAGGGAGGGTAGGGTGGTAAGAGTCACTATGTTCCTAGATTTCTATATATAAAAAGGATGAAATTTGTATACCTTAAATAAAAGGTTTCTAGGTTAAAAAAAAAAGAACATTTCCTTAATTTTACAAACAAGATGACATTTTGAGGAGTGACAGCAAAGCCATCTATCTGGATTTTTAAATGTGATCTGAAACTAGTAATGTTTGTTCTTAATTTGGGTGTTGGTTATGTGATTAGAGAACAAAAATATCCTGATTTTTCTGTACACATATGTCTATTTCTTGGTATGTATTTCAATACAATGTTTTAAAAAATAAAAAAGCAAATAATATTAATAAATAAAATGTGGGCTTTGAAACAAAGATTCTAAGTCCCTAATGTACCTAGGCTGTTTTCTAACTATAATTTCTAGTCACCATCACCAACTCACAGTTGTGTGACAGAGCTGTAATTAACCCTGAATGTATGCTGAGGTGATTTGATGAAATGGGATAAAGATAGAGGCACACTGAAGTGCATACATGGGGTTTTATTCTGTTGTTCCAAAACTTGGTTTACCAAATGCTAAAAATCAATACCAATTCTATAATTAGATCAATAGAATAAATGCTATCATTCTACTTATGAGCCATTTGCATCTATGAACTCAACCTAAGATTTTTATAACTACTCTGTGAATTAATCCTTTCTTAAAAATAAATTTTAAAATCGCAGACTAACAAAACACAACAAAACAATGCATATGAAAGAATCTATTTTGTAATACTTAGTCAATGAAGGAGACTGGTTTTGTGTTCTTTTTTTCCTGGTTTGAATGACATTGCTGCCCCACAGGCCCTGATCATTTAGCCTCATGACACAAGTAAAATATTACATGAATTTGCAGATCATTAGGCTTGTGACTTTCAAGACTTTATTTCAAGAGGTTACACTCCAGAAATGGAAGGGAGGAAGGGAGGAAGGGAGGAAGGGAGGAAGGGAGGAAAGGAGGGAGGGAGGGAGGGGGGCGGGAGGGAGGGAGAGTGGAAGGAAGGAAGGAAGGAAGTTAGGAAGAAGGGAGAAGGGTGGGAGGGAGGGACAGGGGAAGAAGGGAGGATTTTAAGGATTTTACATAATCCTTATAGAAGCTGATTATTCAAAACTGGACTCTGACAAGCATTCCTGTCATTAGATAAGAGCTTTCCTAACATGCAAGCAGATACCTTCACATTTGAGCAAAACACTTTAATAATCCAAGTACATTTATCTTAGCAATCACAATAATAATTTTCATTTCATTGAAAGCAAGAGGCGAACAGAGAAGGAGGAAGAAGAGGAAGATGGGAAGGAGCAGGAGGAAGATGCAGGAAGGAAGAAGAGAAGAGGATGGGAGGAAGGGAAGGAGAGAAGAAGAAAGGGAAGGAGAGAGTTTGTCAGGCATGTATTTATGAAGTAGGACAATGTTCCAACACATCCCAAACCTACCTTCTGGATACCAAGACTGTGTGTGAGGAAGCCATTCTTTCTCTTCTTGGCAAAAGGACTTGTAATCAGGACAGCAATCAGAATTTTCCCTTTCACAGAATTTATCACAGTAACATAATGCATTTGCCTCATAGAATTGAGTGACACAGTTATCATTTCTGCCTTCACAACAACCAAGGCTTCTACAGTATTGCCCTTGGAAAATGGACCTTTTGAATCGAGTACCTTCTAAAATGCTATGATTCCTAGAGGAATAAGATGCTAGGTCCACTTGTTTTTGAAACTGCTTCTCTGTCCAGATTTCTTTGGCAAGATAAAAGAAGATGAAAAACTTATATCCGGTCCACATTCTCTGAAGTTCAGGTACAGCTAGCTCCCACTTTCTGTTATAATTGATATCCTTGGCCTTGGGAGATTCTTCTTGGAGCCTGAAATCTAGTAACATGACACTTCAGTATGAACCCTGAACTAATTCTCTACTTGAACTGAGTAAACTTCTCTAGTTAAATATTAATCAAGAATTTCAATGTTTGCTCAAGATAATATTAAGTGTTAGAACAATGTCATTCCTCTAGAGTTAAAAATCTATGCTTTTTATATAATATTTAAGTTATAAATTATCATCAAAAATAATTTACATCAAATCTTATGCATTCATAGGTGATATGTTTACTATTATTATTCCTCCAAGAATATAGATTCTTAAATCCAAGGCCTCTCTTGAAATATGCATAATCCAAATTATGGTTGCAATAATCACTGGAAAGGTATAGAAAATTCACAAGAGAATTGAGCAATTATTCATTTCACCTACTTACAGTGCAACTAAAATGCAGGCTCTCAGGAGTTTGCCTGCTAAAATCTGTCATGTCAGTAACAGTTGCTCTAAATCACACCCAGTTACACACTGACGTATCACCTATCTGTATCCCATTTTGATTCCAAGGCTTCCATGGAGACCAATTTGGCTAGAAATATCCTGAGGATGACCTTAGTCTCTCCATTTGTGCCTATTCTCAGCATCAGTGTGGGCACCTGTAGTATCTGTAAGGTAGTTATTAATCAGGAAAAGTCAGTACCCCATTGTCTAATTGCTCTGTGTGTGTGTGTGTGTGTGTGTGTGTGTGTGGCAGAGGGGGATATTGTAAAGGAAACTCAAAGGTCAGCATGTCTTCAGTGTTTCTGTAGAGCTATGCACTCACAGTGGGTTTTGATGTTCTGTATTTATTCATTAACTCCAATAACAGCATTTGGATCGGGGATAAGTAACCAGCAGACGATGATTCAGCAAGAGTGAGTGGGTGGACTGGAGGAAAAGCCCTGTCTTGGCAATCAGAAAACCTGGACTCTGGTCCCCCAGGCTACTGTTTAATTGGCTCTTATGACCTTGGATGCCCATTTACTTTTCATGCCTTAATTATTTTTCTGTAAAATGAAATTCTTCCTTTCCAAGGCTATTTCCCAATTCCAAACTTTTAAACTTGTCCTCTGACCTGCTCCAATTTTCATTCAACAGATTTTATTCTCCTTGTACTGTTTTCTTTTGGCATCTTCCTCTCAGGCTTTAAACTAGTGTAAGCCTCTTCCAGTTCTTTGACATCATCTTGGGGCTACTATCTGCTATGGGTTGGATATAGGTTAACGTGTTCTGTGAGGGTTTATGTATTGAAATTTATTCACTGTTGTGATTTATTAAAGGTGGAACTTAATCTGAGTATAGTATTTAGAAGTAGGGCTTTTAGGAGATGATTAGGATTATATAAACTCATCAGGATGGAGAGTCCACCATTGAATACTGATGACTTTATGAGAGGAAGAGAGATCAGAACATACATACTCACAGCCCCTGTCTCTTGTCATGTAACATCCCAAACTGTTTCAGGGACTGTGCAAGCAACAAACCACCACCACATTCAGGCCATTGAACCTCTAAAACTAAATAAGCATTTTTTCTTTGTTAAGCTAACAAGATTAATACAGATATTCCATTATAGTAATGCAAAATGAATTAACACATTATCAATAATCTCCTTTTTCTCATCAATCTAATTACTACTGTCCTCACTTACTTGCCACCTACTGAGTCACTCAAAACTATTAAAAAGAACTGTCTATATCATCACCTACTTTCTTTAGTGACCTTGTGACAACCAACTTCATGGACCTGTATCCATCTCTATCATACATGAATCTTCTGTAGCATTCTAAGAGGGTAGATTTCAAGTACAATCACTGAGGCACAGAAAAAGAAGAAAGAGTAGAAAGAAGAAAATGTTTAGTATGTAAGGTGATGGACACATTCATTAGCTTGATTATGATGAATAAATCACAACTTATTGTATATGAAAGCATTGAGGTGTACATTTTAAATACATGCAATTTTTTTTGTCAATTACATGTCAATAAAACTGGGAAAGAAAGGTGAGTAGAAGCACAAGAGTTAGACTGCTGGAATTCAAACCCTAGCTCTCCCACTGATACATATCCTGTCTTTAAAAAAGTAGTTTAATCTAGGCTTACAATTTCTTCATCTGCAAAATTTGGATTTTAATATTTATCATAACATTAGATGGATGAGAAATTTAAATGATAGTGTAAATTACTCAGCACAAGTGCTAAATGAATGGTACTTACCATTGAAAAGTCTACCTTCTAACTGAAATTCTTTTATTCCTTGCCTTCTCTGTGTTTCTTACTTTTGGATCTCTTCCAATTCTTAATATGTTTCCTAATTTATCTTCTTAATATTGGACTCACTTCTCTCACTTGTCAATGATTATTTGAAGCAAGCTTTCACCAACATCCTCTATCCCTACCTCCTTGTCTCATATCTCATCTCTGAAACTTCCTGCACAGAATCAATTGAAATGCCATGGGCTACATGATTTACTATCTCTCTGACCCCAGTTCATATTGCCTTACCACTTGTTTGTGTTGTTTCAGTCATTGGGTTTCTTACCAGGCATATTCCTGTTTTAGGACCTTAGCATTGGTTCTTCCCAATGCCTGGAATATACTCTAACAGATATCCACGTAATTCCTTTTCTTAGCTCTTTCGAGTATCTTTCCAATGGTGCCTCCTCAAAGAGGCCTTTCCACAATGCCTATCTGAAATGAAAACTCCAAGGCCAGCATAGGTGTAGCAATCAAGTCACAGCTTGGGACTCCCACATTCAATATTGCATTGCATAGATTTGAGTCCTGGTTCTACTCCTGATTCTAGCTTTCTGCTAACTAATGTGCACCCTGAGAGGCAGTAAGGGATTGTTAAATAATTGGGTCCCATCATCCATTTGGGAGGACTAGATTGAGCTCCTGGATATTTAGCCCTAGCCATTGTAAGCATTTGGAGAGTGAACCAATGGATGGGAACTCAATCTCTCTTTCTCTCTCTCTCTCTCTCTCTTTAATAAATTGAGCAAATAAATTTTTAATTTAAAATGACAATCCCTCTTCCACCAGTCCTTCCTATCTCTGTTCCCTATCCCTGATCTCTGAACTTATCACTAGCATACTATAATTTTACTCATAGGCCTTATTTATGTATTGCATTTTCCCCCTCAGAATGTAAGTTCTATAGGATCATAGAACTTTAACTTCTCTGTTCATTGTTTTTTTTTCCCCCCTCTGGGACCTAGAATAGTACATGACATGTAGTAGGCTTAAGAAATATTTACTCAATAAGTGAGTGAGTCCTGCAATTTGTATTCTCTTACCTTGTATCTAATCTACTCTGTACTGTAGGAGATGTTCTACTAGCCCATAGAATTGGTGCTACCAGAAATTTTGAGGTTTTTGTCTTGTCCATGCTTTCACATTGTACTCCTATTTCTTTAATCTGCTTCCCATTTCTCTTAGCAACTGTTAAAAATCCATCCTTCCCAATTTGTATCACTTTAATTTCTTTTTCTTGCCTAATAGCTCTGGCTAGAACCTCCAGAACTATATTGAATAGCAGTGGTGAGAGTGGGCATCCCTGTCTGGTTCCAGATCTCAGTGGAAATGCTTCCAACTTTTCCCCATTCAATAGGATGTTGGCTGTGGGTTTTTCATAGATTGCTTTGATTGTATTGAGGAATGTTCCTTCCAAACCCAGTTTGCTTAGAGTTTTCATCATGAACGGGTGTTGTATTTTATCAAATGCTTTCTCGGCATCTATTGAGATAATCATATGGTTTTTCTTCTGCAGTCTGTTAATGTGGTGTATCACATTGATTGTCTTGCGCACATTAAACCATCCCTGCATACCAGGGATAAATCCCACTTGGTCT
The DNA here is from genome assembly GCF_964237555.1 of Oryctolagus cuniculus. Taxonomy (NCBI): domain Eukaryota; kingdom Metazoa; phylum Chordata; class Mammalia; order Lagomorpha; family Leporidae; genus Oryctolagus; species Oryctolagus cuniculus. The sequence continues at coordinate 115,231,921 of NC_091436.1, forward strand.
GGGTGGATGATCTTTCTGATGTGTTGTTGCATTCTATTGGCGAGAATTTTATTGAGGATTTTTGCATCTATGTTCATCAGGGATATTGGTCTGTAATTCTCTTTCAGTGCTGCATCTTTTTCCGGCTTAGGAATTAAGGTGATGCTGGCTTCATAGAAAGAATTTGGGAGGACTCCCTCTTCTTCGATTGTTCTGAATAGTTTGAGAAGAATTGGAGTTAGTTCTTCTTTAAACGTCTGGTAGAATTCAGCAGTGAATCCATCTGGTCCTGGGCTTTTCTTTGTTGGGAGGGCCTTTATTACTGTTTCAATTTCTGTTTCAGTTATGTGTCTGTTTAGGTTTTCTATGTCTTCCTGGTTCAATTTAGGCAGGTTGCATGTGTCCAGGAATCTATCCATTTCTGATAGGTTTCCCTGCTTGCTGGCATACAAGTCCTTGTAGTAATTTCTGATGATTCTTTTTATTTCTGTGGTGTCTGTTGTTACATTTCCTTTTTCATCTCTGATTTTATTGATTTGGGTCTTTTCTCTTCTTTTTTTAGTTAGTTGGGCCAATGGGGTGTCAATTTTGTTTATTTTTTCAAAAAACCAGCTCCTCATTTGGCTGATTTTTTGTAATTTTTTTTTTTTTGGATTCAATCCTGTTGATTTCTTCTCTGATTTTAGTTATTTCTCTTCTCCTACTAGATTTGTGTCTGGTTTGCTGCAGATTTTCTAGATCCTTGAGGTGAATTGAAAGCTCATCTATTTGGTGTCTCTCCAATTTCTTGATGTAGGCACCTATTGATATAAACTTTCCTCTTAACACTGCTTTTGCTGTGTCCCATAAGTTTTGGTATGTTGTGCTGTTATCCTCATTTACTTCCAGAAAGTTTTTGATTTCTCTTTTGATTTCTTCTATGACCCATTGTTCATTCAGGAGCATGTTGTTCAATCTCCATGTGTTTGCGTATGCTCTAGGGATTCCTGAGTTGCTAATTTCCAACTTCATTCCTTTATGGTCTGAGAAGCTGCATGGTATGATTCTAATTCTTTTGAATTTGCTGAGACTTGCTTTATGGCCTAGTATGTGGTCAATCCTAGAGAAGCTTCCATGTACTGCTGAGAAGAATGTAAAATCTTTAGCTGTAGGATTGAAAGTTCTGTATATATCTGTTAGATCCATTTGGGCTATAGTGTCGTTTAAATCTACTGTATCCTTGTTGATCTTCTGACCGGATGATCTGTCTATTTCTGATTGTGGAGTATTGAATTCCCCCAGTACTACTGTATTGGGGTCTAAGTCTCCCTCTAAGTCCGTTAATAAATCTTTTAGATAAACTGGTGCCCTGTAGTTAGGTGCATATACATTGATAATTGTTATATCTTCCTGTTGAATTGATCCCTTAATCATTATATAGTGTCCCTCTTTGTCTCTCTTAACAGTTTTTGTGGTAAAGTTTATGTTGTCCGATATTAAGATGGCTACGCCTGCTCTTTTTTCATTTCTGTTGGCATGGTATATCTTTTTCCAGCCTTTCACTTTCAGTCTGTATGGATCTTTGTTGGAAAGATGTGTTTCTTGTAAGCAGCAAATAGATGGGTTTTGTTCAAAATCTACTTGCTTTTCAAACTTACTCCCACCTGCAGATGACTTTCTCTCAGAGCTTACCAAGGAAACCAAGAGCAAATGTTAATCCCACACGTTTCTGTCATCAAGCCCATAAACCAACATACATTTGCAACATTTTCCTCTTTTCCTTCCAGACCCAGAATATAAGTTTTCACCCTATATCCAGATAATACTTTCAGCTATGACTATTATTCTGTCAGCATTTATCTCATTCCTTTGCCTAGTTTGTAGTTCCCATACATCTTCAACTGCTATCTCTCATCCATTTTCTTCAGTCTATGTAGGATTTTGCCAGACACTCTGTCATCCTGCCCATATTCTTAGCAACTTTACCATTGTTTGACAAGCTGGCAGCAACACCAGCTACATGAATATTTGTTTACTAGAGTCTGCTCCTTCCATTTTCACCCTCAACCCTAGCAAAATCTCTCAGAAGTAATGACTTATTACCATCCTCCTCCAATACAGAGTATCCTTCATTAATCTCTAATTTTAATTGACAAATAAAATTATTTATATCTACAGTGTACCACAGGATGTTTTGAAATATGTATATCAAGCTATCTAACATGTGCATTACCAAACATACTTATTGTTTGTGCTAACTACCCTTAAAATCTACTTCCATAGCCTTGGCAGCTCATGACAAGAGCCTCAGGTGATTACTGATGTCATAAATAAGAGTGTCAATTGTTAAATCAACAGCGGGAGTCATTGTGCACTTACTCCTCATGTAGGATCTCTGACCTTAATATGTTGTACTATGCAAATTAATGGTAAAAATTAACAGTAAAACTACTGCTCAAACAGTACTTTATACTTTGTGTATCTGTGAGGGTACAAACTGTTGAAATCATTACTTAGTATATACTAAGTTGATCTTCTATATATAAAGATAATTGAAAATGAATCTTGATGAAGAATGGAATGGGAGAGGGAGTAGGAGATGGGATGGTTTGTGGCTGGGAAGGAGGTTATGGGGGAGAAATCGCTATAATCCAAAAGTTGTATTTTCAGAATTTATATTTATTAAATAAAAATTTTCTTTAAAAAGCTACTCTCTTAGCAATTATCAATTATGCAACATCTTGTTATAGATTATATTTACCATTATGTACAATGGATCTCAGTAGATTATTCACCTTGCCTAACTGAAATTTTTCATGCTTTGAGCAACATCTCCCCAATCCCCCAACCTCAATCTGAGGTAACTACCAGTCTGTTTCTATGAATTAGACTTGTTTAGATTCTACATATAAATAAGTTTACACAGCACATATTTTTCTTAGCCTGGCTTATATCATTTAACAAAATCGTCTCCAGTTTAATCTGTGTTGTTGCTAGTGATGAGATTTATTGCCTTTTCAAAATTAGGAGTATTTCATTGTGCATATTTATACTTTTTTGGTTTTTTTATTTTAGTTTAGTAGTACTTTTATTTTGAAAAATATTATTAATAGCTATCATTTTATGGGCTACACTGTGGGATTTTAACACCTGTATACCATATGTGCTGATTAAATCAGGGTAATCAATATTTCCACCTTCTTTGACAATATGTTATAATTGGAAACTTGGGGCTTCTATATTCTATTTGTTCATACAATACTACTAGATTATTGTGAACTATAGTCTATTCACTATGATTTGTAACACTAGGAATTTATCCTTTTGTCTAACTCAAATTTGGTACTCATTATCCAAACTTTATCTTCTCTACCTCTCTAGGATTCAACATTTTCTGTTCTGGTTGAGGTTTTCTACAGCGCCTACATAGGAGCAAGAATGTGTGGTGTTTTTCTTTCTATGTTGTCTTATTTCACTTAATCTCTCATTCTATCCATTTTTCTGCAAATGACAAGATTTCATTCTTTTTTATGGATGTATGTATTTTCAATATCCATTCATTTGATAATTGATGCATTGGTTGATTGCAGGTCTTGGTTATTGCAAATAGCTGAAACAAACATAGTGGGGTAGGTATCTCTTTGATACAATGTGTTCATGTCTCTGTCTATATAACTCATGAATTATATGCTAATTTTGTTTCTGGTTGTTAAAGGTATGTTCACAATGTTTTCTATAGGGGCAATACTAATTTACCTTCCCACAACAATATATAAGAGTTTCCCTTTCGCCCATAACTCCATGCTCTCGCTCCTCCCATCCTCTATTCGCCATCTTTCATGCCACCACGATGGTGTACATGAACATCCTGGCCGATGCCCTCAAGAGCATCAACAATGTCGAGAAGAGAGGCAAACACCAGGTTCTTTATATTAGGCCGTGCTCCAAAGTCATCATCAGGTTTCTGACTATGATGATGAAGCATGGTTACACTGGCGAATATGAAATCATTGATGTTCACAGTGCTGAAAAGATCATTGTGAACCTCACCGGCAGGTTAAACAAGTGTGGAGTGATCAGCCCCAGATTTGACGTGCAGTTGAAAGATCTAGAAAAATGGCAGAATAATCAGCTTCCATCCCACCAGTTTTGTTTCATTGTACTGACAACCTCAGCTGGCATCATCGACCATGAAGAAGCAAAACGAAAACACACAGGAGGGAAAATCCTGGGATTCTTTTTTTTAACTTTTATTTAATAAATATAAATTTCCGAAGTACAACTTTTGGATTGTAGCGGCTGTTTCCACCCATAACCTCCCTCCAACCCACAACCTTCCCATTATATCTCCCTCCCATCCCATTCATATCAAGATTCATTTTCAATTATCTTTATATACAGAAGATAAATTTAGTATATACTAAGTACAGATTTAAACAGTTTGCACCCACACAGAAACACAAAGAGTAAAGTACTGTCTGAGTACCAGTTATACCACTAATTCAATAGTACAATATATTAAGGACAAAGATCCTACATGGGGAGTAAGTGCACAGTGACTTCTGCTGTTGATTTAACAATTGAAACTTATTTAAGTCATCAGGAAACACCCGAAGCTCTTGTCATGAGCTGCCAAGGCTATGGAAGCCTCTTGAGTTCACCAATCCTGATCTTATTTTGTCAAGGCCATAGTCAAAGTGGAAGTTTTCTCCTCCCTTCAGAGAAAGGTACCTCTTTCTTTGATGGCCCATTCTTTCCACTGGGATCTCACTCACAGAGATCTTTCATTTAGGGTTTTTTGTTTTTGTTTTTTGTTTTTGTTTTTGTTTTTGTTTTTGTTTGTTTTCCAGAGTGTCTTGGCTTTCCATGCCTGAGAAACTCTCATGGGCTCTTCAGCCAGATCCGAATGTCTTAAGGGCTGATTCTGAAGCCAGAGTGCTGTTGAGAACATCTGCCATTCTATGAGTCTGCTGTGTATCCTGCTTCCCGTGTAGGATCATTCTCTCCTTTTTAATTCAATCAATTATTATTTGCAGACACTAGTCTTGTTTATGCAATCCCTTTGACACTTAACCCTATCATTATGATCAGTTATGAACTGAAACTGATAACTTTGACTAGTGAGATGGCATTAGTACATGCACCTTGATATGATTGAATTGTAATCCCCTGGCTCGTTTCTAATTCTACCATTTGGGGCAAGTTCGATTGAGCATGTCCTAAATTGTACATCTCCTCCCTCTCTTATACCCAATCTCGTATTTAACAGGGATCACTTTTCAGTTAAATTTCAACACCTAAGAATAATTGTCTGTTGATTAAAGAGTTCAACCAGTAGTATTAAGTAGAAAAAAAATATTAAAAGGGATAAAGTAGTAAGTTGTTCCTCAACAGGCAGGACATGGCTGATCAAGTCATTGTTCCTCATAGTGTCCATTTCACTTCAACAGGTTTCCTTTTAGGTGCTCAGTTAATTGTCACTGATCAGGGAGAACATATGATATTTGTCCCTCATTTCACTCAGCATGATGTGTTCCAGATTCCTCCATTTTGTTGCAAATGACTGGATTTCGTTGTTTCTTACTGTGGTATAGTATTCTAAAGAGTACATATCCCATAATTTCTTTATCCAGTCTACCGTTGATGGGCATTTAGGTTGGTTCCAGGTCTTGGCTATTGTGAATTGTGCTGCAATAAACATTAGGGTGCTGACCGCTTTTTTGTTTGCCAATTTAAATTCCTTTGGGTAAATTCCAAGGAGTGGGATGGCTGGGTCGAACGGTAGGGTTATATTCAGGTTTCTGAGGAATCTCCAGACTGACTTCCATAGTGGCTTGACCAGTTTGCATTCCCACCAACAGTGGGTTAGTGTCCCTTTTCCCCCACATCTTCGCCAGCATCTATTGTTGGTAGATTTCTGAATGTGAGCCAATCTAACCAGGGTGAGGTAAAACCTCATTGTGGTTTTGATTTGCATTTCCCTGATTGCTAATGATCCTGAACTTTTTTTCATGTGTCTGTTGGCCATTTGGATTTCCTCTTTTGAAAAATGTCTATCAAGGTTTTGGCCCATCTCTTAAGTGGGTTGGTTGTTTGTTTTTTTTTTGTAGTGGAGTTTCTTGATCTCTTTGTAGATTCTTGTAATTAAACCTTTATCAGTTGCATAGTTTGCAAATATTTTTTCCCATTCCATCAGTTGCCTCTTCACTTTCCTTACTGTTTGTTTTGCAGTACAGAAACTTCTCAATTTGATGTAATCCCAATTGTTAATTTTGGCTTTGACTGCCTGTGCCTCCGATGTTTTTTCCAAGAAGTCTTTGCCTGTGCCTATATCTTCAGGTTTTCTCCGAGGATCTCTAATAATTTGATGGTGTCAGGTCGTAGATTTAAGTCTTTAATCCATGTTGAGTGGATTTTTATGTAAGGTGTATGGTAGGCATCTTGCTTCATGCTTCTGCATGTGGAAATCCAATTTTCCCAGCATTATTTGTTGAATAGACTGTCCTGGCTCCAGGAATTGGTTTTAGATCCTTGATCAAACATAAGTTGGCTATAGTAGTTAGGATTGATTTCTGGTGTTTCTATTCTGTTCCATCGGTCTAACCATCTGTTTCTGTACCAGTACGATGTTGTTTTGATTATAACTGCCCTGTAGTATATCCTGAAATCTTATATTGTGATGCCTCCGGCTTTGTTTTTGTTCTACAAGATTGTTTTAGCTGTTAGAGGTCTCCTGTGCCTTCATATGAATTTCAGCATCATTTTTTCAAGATCTGAGAATGATATCTGGCATTTTGATTAGTATCGTATTCTAAGTCTGATATTCTCTCTTCTACCTCACTGATTCTGTTTTTAAGGCTCTCAGATTTGTCTTTCCCTAACTCTTTCCTGGGACTACAGTATCTCCATTTTTATTAAGTATCTTTTCCTGGACTATCAGTGAGCTCCCTCCCTATTCTGCCATCTTGAAGCTCTTGCTAAAGTACCCCAGGATTCATCTCATTAGGTGCTTTTTCTGCATCTATTCAGCTGATCATATGATTTTTGTTCTTCATTCTGTTGATCTAATTTATTACATTCATTCATTTGCAAATATTGAACTATCTTTGCAGTTCTGGGATAAACCCCATTTGATTGTGATGTAAGATTTTCTTTATACAATGTAGGATTCAGATTGCTATTATTTTGTTGAGAATTTTTGCATCTATGTTATTCAAGGATATGGGTCTATATTTTTTGTTGTCTTTGGCTTGTGTCAGAATAATGTTAACCTCATAAGAATTTGGCAGAGTTTCATATTTTTCAATATTTTGGAATCATTTGAGAAGTATTGGAGTTAACTCCTCTTTAAATGTATTGTAGAATTTAGGCATAGGTGCTGGCATTGTGGCATAACAGGTTACGAGGCCTCCTGCAATGTCAGCATCTCATATGGGTGCCATCTGAGTCCTGGCATTTCCACTTCTGATCTGGTTACCTGCTAATGAGCCTGAGAAAGCAGCAGAGTCCAAGTGCTACACTCACATAAAAGACCCAGAAATAGCTCTACCTCCTGGCTTTGACTTGGTCCAGCCCTGGCCATTGCAGCTATCTGGGGAGTGAACCAGAAGAAGGAAGATCTGAAAACAAAACAAAAGAAAAAATTCAATTGTAAAAGTATGAAGTACTCAGATTTTATTTGATGGGAGACTTTTAATCACTCCTTCAATCTAATTATTTGTTGCTGAACTATTTAGATTTTTCTATATCTTCATGATTTAACCTTGATAGGTTTTATGTATCCATGAATTTATTCATTTATTTGAGTTGTTTTTGTTTTTTAGAATACAGCTGCTCACAGTAGTTTCTTATGACACTCTGTATTGCTGTGCTATTAGTTGTAGTTTCCTTTGGCATCTCTAATTTTATTTACTTCTGTTTTTGTCATTTCTTCTTTGTTAGTCTTGCTAAATGTTTGTCTATTTTGCTTATCTTTTAGGGAAATAAAGCCATTCATTTTGCTGATCTTTTGTATTGTTTTTTCCATTTCAATTTCATTTAATTCTTCTCTGATTCTTACTTTTCTTGCCTTCTGCCAATTTTGGGTTTGGATTGTTTTTGCTTTTCTATTTCTTTAGTTGCTCCATTAGATTGTTTATTTGAATTCTTTTTACTTGTAATGTATGTACTTATTCCTATAAAAATCCTCTTACTATTGCTTTGGCTGTATCCCACAAATTTTGGTAAATGTGCTTTTGTTTTCATTTGATTTTTTAAAAAATTATTTCTTTTTTAATTTATTCAATGACCCATTGATCATTCAAGATCATATCTTTTAATTTTGATTAATTTGTAAATTTTCTATTGTTCCTACTCGTTTTTCTCTAGTTTTATTTTTTTCCATTGTGGTATGAGAAAATTTCAGTATGATTTGTATTTTTCGAATTTTTACGGGATCAGCACTATGGTGTAACAGGTTAAGTGTTGCCTGCAGTGCCAGCAACCCATATGGGGCACCAGTTCAAGTCCCAGCTGATCCACTTCCAGTTCCCTACATACACGCCTGGGAAGGCAGCATAGCACGACCCAAGTATTTGAGAACTTGCACCCATTTGCAAGACTTAGAAGAAGGTCCTACTGCTGGCTTTGGCCTGGCTTAGCCCCAGCCATTGCAGCTATTTGGGGAGTGAACCAGCTGATGGAAGAATCTCTTTCTCTCTCTCTCTCTCCCTCTCTCTCACCCTCTCTCTCTCTCTAACTCTGCCTTTCAAGTTAGTAAATCTTTTAAAAAATTTTTCTGAAACTTGATTTGTATCCTAATCTATCCTGGAAAATATTGGAAATGCTAATGAGGAGAATGTGTATTCTGCCCCTCACTATGATTGTATTGAAGTCTATCTCTCTCTTTAGGTATAATAATATTTGCTCTACACATTTATCTGGCCCTATCTTGAGTACATGTTTATTTATTATTTATATTTTTTATATTTCTTCTTGCTGAATTCATCCTCTTATTAACATATAATATCCTTCCTTTTATCTCTGTACATTCTGATATAAAGTCAATTTTATCTGATACATGTATTACTACTCCCTCTCATTTTTGATTTCCATTTGATTTGTATGTCTTTCCCAACCCTTCACTTTCAGCCTACATATACTTACCTATGAAGTTAACTTCTTGCAGGTGACATACATTTAGATCTTGGTGTTTTTTTTTAATCAATTTTGACCAAACTGTATCTTTTTTTTTTTTTTTTTGACAGGCAGAGTGGACAGTGAGAGAGAGAGACAGAGAGAGAAAGGTCTTCCTTTGCCGTTGGTTCACCCTCCAATGGCTGCCGCTGCAGCCAGCGCACCGCGCTGATCCAAAGCCAGGAGCCAGGATCCAGGTGCTTTTCCTGGTCTCCCATGGGGTGCAGGGCCCAAGCACCTGGGCCATCCTCCACTGCACTCCCTGGCCACAGCAGAGAGCTGGCCTGGAAGAGGGGCAACCGGGACAGAATCCGGCGCCCCAACCGGGACTAGAACCCGGTGTGCCGGCGCCGCAAGGTGGAGGATTAGCCTATTGAGTCACGGCGCTGGCCTCAAACTGTATCTTTTGATTGGGAGATTTCATCCCTTTACGATCATGAGCAATACTGATATATAAGAACTAACATCTGTTATTTTGTTGGTTTCTTAGTGATTGTTTTATCTATGCTCACAATAACCCATTTATTGAGCAATCAGTTAATTATTTTAGCTGCTTTTTTCTGTCAATAAAAATTCTAGAATAAAGGTTCATGATAAGACATTAAGAAACTTTCTGTCTATAGGATGCACTTTTCTTTATGTTGAGCTTCTGAGGAATACAGGAGGGTTTTACATGTTATAATATATGTTCCACATATATATATATATATATTATATGTCTATCTTCTATACAGCGTACATGTATTCCTCTCTGTATATAATCTCAAACAATCCTGCAACAGTCAGTAAAGAAAAAGATTATAGCAATTATCCCTACATTAGTGGTTATTGATGAACAACTGAGGTTCAATTAATCACATAAGGTTATAGAGCCCATGGCAGAGCCCTTGACACTAAGTTTGTTGAACATTTCCCTACCTCTACCCTATCTCTCTATCTAAGTGTTCACCTGGTTCTCTTGTAAAAGGTTGACCTTAGTCCATAATATGGATAATCTTTCCAAATCCTTTGCCAACCCAGTGATTATCAAGGTGGAAAAAGTCAGGAAAGGGAATATGAAGCAGGTGTGAAGATGTAGGGAAGGATCATGGAGTTTTTCAATGATGAGTTGTGCATTATAAAAACACTGAAGTGGAACTCCATTATTCTGCAGAAGTTTATCAAGTAATGCAGATCTCATTTCTAATTATACATTGCAGAGATAATTGAGAAAAATTAAAAATTCAACAGATCTGTGAAATGGAAAAGAGGCTCTTTCGATGACTCCCCAACTGCCAGTCATTCAGAATATTGGGCCCAGGTCCAGGCTTTTAACAGTTTTCTCAAAGCCTTCTAACCTCTGATTATAATTAAACAGGGACTTTGGTTTCTTCTTTCTTTTTTTTAAAAAAATTTGTAATAGAAATTTCAACATCTTTTCAACTCTTTTATTTTCTGACATAGAATAATATGTTATGGTGGATCTTGATATGCAGATTATGACATTGTGGAGAAGATATTTGGTCTAGATCACCAAGCACAGAGGGAAACATCTAAGAGAGCAAGAAAATGCATCCATTTGGGTCTGGAAATAAAGAGAGAAAGGGCCCTGACAAAAATCAAATTGTATCCTACTTAATCTCTGCTCTGGTTCAAGGGTGTCCCAAAGAAGTTGTGTTGCCAATTCATTACCTAGATGTGGATTGGAGAGAAGCAAAAAGGGTAGCAAAAGACTGTAACAGAGAAAATGTTAACAGGAAAATAAAGTAATTGAGGAGGGGAGTTATGTATATGGGTAAGAACAATGTTGTCTTTGCACATTGAGATTCCGATTTCATATATTTAAACAATTAACAATAGGGAATGCAAATGTGCTACTTTAGAGCTAGTAAAACATTTTAATTACTGCTTTATTTCACAAGAGCACTTGAAATTAAGAAATAAGTATTTTTCTCATTCTATTAGCTCACTTCTAGCAGTATTATATTTTGAGAAAAGTCAGTTCTATTCACCCACTTTTACTACAAAAAATGTTGAAATAGAAACTATTCCAGGCAATGTGCTAAATTCTAGGGATACTTAGATTAATCAAACCTGATCCTAATCTTTAAAATTCAACCCAGTGAACGCAGGGAAGCAAACTTGCAAAGAAATCATTATAAGGAGCCTTGATAAGTGTTGCTTCAGACATGCAGAGAGTTTAGGGCAGAAAGAAGTGACTGGTAAATCTGTCCTGGTGGAATTAAGGGGGAAGATAACAGAAAGGAAATGATATTTCAGTTGGGTCTTAAAGAATAGGTACTTATAGGCCATATATCACAGACAGAAATTGTTAACTAAGAAAATGTAGTACATAGCATATTTGAAAAGCTATTAGGAAGCAGATCATTTTGGACCTTGACTGACAAGGGACATATGAAAAAGTACAGACTTTACTCTAAAAATGAAGAGAAATATGAGTTAATTGTTTTTGCTCTACCAATAATTCTTATAACAAGCCCAGGATATGGTCAAAATAGCTTGTTTTGGTATATAAATAGGTTAGCAGGGTAAAGGATAGCTTTATGAGGGTGATATTTATGGCTGGAAGATGAGTCAGTAATCTATTGTAGTAGTCAAGGCAAAAGATGAGGTAAACTTGCCTTTGAGAAAGGGTTCTTAGAATTATATGCAAGAGATATTAATGAGTTGTTACTTAGAAAATTTCAAATTGCAAGTGGGAGGAGAGGAATAGGGGTTGCCTAGGGTAAGTTTCAGGTGTCTTGTAGGAATAATTAAATGGAAACATTAGTTTATGGAAGAAATTTAAGGCAAAGATGAGCTCAGTTTGGAACCTATTAAGTTTGAATTTCTGGTGGGTTATAGAGAGGAAGATTTCTAACGAGAAACTCACCTTTGCTTGAGTGTAGATTTAGATACCATAAACAGACTCATATAGTCAATGTTAAAAAGCCATGAAAGTGAATGAGATTGCACACTGTCACTCAGAACTGCAGTGTGATTCAGAGTAACATATCTGAATAGACTAAATGTGTTTGTAAATGTTTTTTGCAAAGGTTTTTATTTTAGAAACTCATGGGCTCTACTGCAAGGGTTTTTAAAAATAATTTCTTTCATAAAACATAAAAATTCCAAGGGACTTTCATACTTGTGGTGTATGACAGACATCACTGTATAATAGAATGATTATCAGCTTTGGATTCAAAACAAAGTCATATTGAAATTCCTTACTAACCATGTGATATTGGTCAACTTGGTCATCTTCTTACAGGCTTGGTTAACCCAAATATCACAATAGAAATTAAAATAATAAACTTACAGAGATGCTTTTAGGGCAAATAAGATCATGTGTGAGAACGTAATAGAACCACACAGAAGCTTCTTTACTTGCAAAAAATCCATTTGCAAAAGGTTGATCTTAAATGAATGTGTTTCAAATTTCAAAGGGATTTGAAAGCTTTAGCATTTGTTACCTAGATGGAGTTCCCCTAAAATTTCCCATAACCAAATATGATCTCCACTAACTGATACCTGTTTTATAAGAAATCTTTTTCAAAACATAACTTTTTCATATATATAAAATATGTGAGCAGCAGGCGTTGTGGTATATACCAAGTTAAGTTTCCATTTGGAACGCTCACTTCCCGTATCTAAGCACCTGTGTTTGAGTCGTGTTTCTGCTTCAGATCCAACTTCCTGCTAATGTACAACTTGATAGGCTGCAGATAATGGCTTAAGTACTTGGGTCCCTGCCATCCACATGGGAGACCCAGATGAAGTTCCTGCCTTCAGACTGGCCCAGCCTTGGCTATTGCGGGCATTTGGGGACTGAACTAAGGGATAGATGATCTCTCTCTCTGTCTTTCTCCATCTCTCTCTCTCTTTCTCTCCTTCTTTTTTTTTAATTTTTATTTATTTATTTATTTTGACAGAGTTAGACAGTGAGAGAGAGACAGAGAGAAAGGTCTTCCTTTTCCGTTGGTTCACCCCCTAAATGGCCGCTACGGCCACCGCACTGCCGCCAGCACGTTGCGATCTGAAGCCAGGAGCCAGGTGCTTTCTCCCGGTCTCCCAAGAGGGTTCAGGGCCCAAGCACTTGGCCCATCCTCCACTGCCTTCCTGGGCCACAGCAGAGAGCTGGACTGGAAGAGGAGCAAGCGGGATAGAATCCGGTGCCCCAACCGGGACAAGAACCCGGGGTGCCGGTGCTGCAGGAGGAGGATTAGCCAAGTAAGCCTAGGCAGCGCCGGCCGGTCTCTCTCTCTTTCTCATGTCTCTGTTTTTCTCTCTCTCTCTTGCATTTTCTCAAATAAAGTAAAATAAATAAATAAATGTTTTAAAATGTGTGAATATGATCAGCTGTTTCTAAGTGATCTCTCCTATAGTAAAAGGACATTTCTTATTACATTGTATGTGCATTTACTGCCACATTAGTGGCTTTAATGTATAAGTTTGAAGGTGTTTTCAGAATGTGAAATCAACTAGCTTGGGGGAATCATCCCAAATTTCAGAAACAAGCACACTTTTAATGCTTAAAACCTCTTTTAGTTACAAATGCATAGTCTCACTTCAGAAGTCCTAGCCAGAGATTTTCACATTGTTTGCAGTTCAGAATCACCTGGAAAGTAAAGATTATTTTAAAAAATTAAATTACTTTCTGTGTCTCATTCTAAGAAACTATGATTTTATTGTTATGGAATAAGATGGAGTTGTTTGAGAAAGGACTATTAGAATCATGCACTTAAAAACTGATTTTTTCAGTCATTTTCATTCCTCTTTCACACATTACTTTCAATAGCACACACATAGGACAGGGTCTTCAGGTACTTATGATTTGTGATATGTCATTTGGATTCATTCTTCTTGAAAAATGAATCATCCCATATACTTCAGCAATAGTCACCCATTTCCACACCACTTTTAATTTACAAAAGTTGTTCTGTACTTTCTATCCCAAAATGACTTTTCTTTTTGGCATTTATGTTATACTTATTTAGGCATGAGAGGGTAAATTATGATCATAAATTACCTCAAAACTAACACAAGGGTAACAGATGTCCTATTGATGACTAAGAAGCACAATGAACAAAATGACATCACATTATTACTATGCCCACCTATTGATGGTGGGCACTTTTAATTGCAGTACAATTTTGTTAGCATAGTAAGATCCCATGAATTGAAAAATTTTAAGTTCAAAAGCTCTCATACCATGCTCACTTCCACAGCACATATACTAAAAGCTCTCTACTTGATAATCAATATGCATTCAAATAGAATCATTTCCTCTCTCAGTTGTTCCCTTATTCTGTCCCTGCCTTTTCTATCATTCACCTTTGGATAATAATCACATTAGCTACATCTTCTCTAATCTTCAATTCTAATCTCTTGGGGGCTATTAATACACAGCAATCATATTTCTTCCCAGTAGAATAGAAGAGTTTTTCCTTGTGAGTGGGGATCCTCAGGGTATTCACATCACATTTACTCAAAGACTGTGATAGCAACCAATTCAGAAATGATGATGTAAATCAGAGTAGAATGAGGCAAATGAAGTAAAACACTGGATCAGCTGGATGTGTACGTACGGATAGGGGCAAAGATGATGGGTCCAGATAAAGACAGGGCTCCTTGTTTCTCATAAGAGGCAAACACCTTTTGATAGGTTAATGCAGGATGGTGTGTTGTGGGTCCTTCTCTCCACACCATCAGGAATTAACCACACCTAACTGGAAAGGCTATTTTTTGAGCAGCTATTCTATTGAGCACCTTGAGAGAGAGAAAGACAGCATTTCCATTATCACAAACAAAAGGGAGAATGGAGACTAATGACTTTCTAAAGTGTTTAAAGATCCAAGGCAAAAAAGAAGGAATCTCCTTTACGCAGTATAGAGGAACATAAATTACATAGCTGAACTGATTTAAAACAATGTGATCAAGAAGAGAGAGTGTGGGATTTGTAATCAAGGAGAACTAAATTTGCCTTCTAGCCTTCACCTTAGTTTTTGGTGTATTCCTTTCAGTGGGGGTCACTTAGTCCTTCTGTGACATAGTTAATAGGTGAAACAATAATAAATGATTCAGTATAATTCTAACAGTTACTTGTGTGGAGGGCATCAGCAAGCCCAAACTATATCCCTATTTCTTAGTTTAGCATCTGACAGCTAACTGTTAAGAAAGCATAGATGTGGGCATCTGAACAAGAAAAGGCAATAGTTCAAGCACAGGGCAGGCTACATTCATATCAGATCCTGCCATATTTCTGTCGCTCAAAAGTAATGGAACTGTACCTTTAAAATGTCTGATTCGAACATAAATTTTTTTTCTCATCAAATAGCTCTCATAATTTGTAGGCTAGAATAACCACATTCAGATTACTTTATAGCTACCAATAATGTACTAGTTCATTTAACCAAAGAGTCTCTCTAGATAATTTTTCAAAAAAGTCCTAATTTGAGTTTAAGATATTGTGAGGAGTCAGATGGGTTAATAGGCAGTCAAGGTGGTCCCAGTGGAAATTGAGGGTGCAGAGTGCCTGTCTACTTACTCCTTGAAAGCTTCCAATCTTATCCTGAGAATAGCAAGCGAATGATGATTCCTTCTGAGTTCCTAGTTTACTATAAAGCAAGTTAGGTATCCCACCCTGCTCATGGCTGTTTTATGAGCAAGCCAGACAAAAAGATTGCAGATCAGGTCTTTTGATGGGTTTTTGTCCCTGCCTTGTAACTGAATGTCATTTTTTTTCCTTCCCCAAAATTGTGCTTAAAAAGCCTAGTACCACCAGCCCTTCAAGTTTTGCCTCTCTTGGGGCCCCATCTCCATGCCACTCTGGTTGGAGGACTTTGGCTCTAATAAATCTTGCTTTTAAATCTCTGCTTGTCAGCTTGGAAATTCCTTCACATGAGACAAAGAACTGAGGTAATAATATTTTCTCTGCCTCCATTTTATTCATAACATTTTGGTGCCATGACTCAGATAGTAACTCAACGTGATGCAGGTCCCACTGGAGTTCAAACCCAGCCAGCTTCGGATCATCCTATCAGCATGCAGACACTCAACTTCTTTCAGAGAGTTTTACTCTCCTTCGTAGTGACTCTCTCATTTCCTCAAAAACACCAGGTCCCTGTCAGCCAGTTAAAATCAATTAGCATGGCTGCAAGTCTCAAGACTCAGGGGTCAGACATGCTGATTAGGCCAGAGCAATCCCCTAGAACTAACACCCTATTCTAACCCTTCTCTTCTCTGTTGTGGATAGGCCTTTCACGTGGGGCTGGGAAAAGGTCTTGAGACAATTGACAGATCCTGGCTGGGGCAATACTTAAGTGCTTCCAGAAGGTCTCTTGACTGGACACCAGACCCTGACAGCTGGATTGGTTTTGAGGTGGGGGATACACTTTCCGGCAGGGAGCAAGTCTCTTGCCCTTTGGAGTCCTCACAAGATGTAAAGCCAGAGGCTGCACTCTTCATATTTCTCATCTCAGCTCTGGGAAGATTAGTCTGGTCCAATTCAGCTTCCTTTTGTGAGGATCGGCCCAACTGCCCATTAGGGTGTTGGCTGAAAGCTGCATTCTGTTCTTCCTTCCTCAAGGATTAATTTGTTGGAGAGATTGGGTGCAGCTAGAAGCGAGACCGTGGGCTCCAGGCTCCATACCTCAATGAGTTTTCCCTTTACCCTAGATCCCAACAAGACTTCCATCTCAGCTCCTCTAAATGCTTTCCATATCTCACAGATCGCCTCAATTCCTACAAACTTGATTTCCTGGTCCCATTAGTGGGCATTTCTAGATATTTCATGAGGCTTGCCAGTGAGGCTGAGAGTCTGTGGGCCCCTACAGACATAGGTAGAATGTCCTTCACAAGCAGGCTGCCAGCTGTGGCTGCAAAGCCTGTCTCCAGACCAACTCTATCTCCCCCACTAATAGCTTTTGTGCTGCAGGCGTGACCTTGCCACTTTAACTCACACCTTCAGGGTGGGTGCAATCTTTCAAGCAGAGCTGGCAGGGGAAGGGGATGAGCACCCAGGGAGAGTTGGACTGGCTCCTAGAGACCCAGGCTACCTTGTGTGTCCTTGTGGTTTTAAACCATGCCTTCAAGTTAGTTGCAATCTTCTCACCAGAGCTAGCAGAGGAAGGGGCTGAGCCCCTAAGGAGACAGTCTCCAGGAGACCTCCACAATCTCTCTGAGCCCCAAGCCAATCAACATACATATGTGAAAACTCCATCCAATGGGCACTCCCACAGAATGACCCAGTTAAAAAAATAGTAATGCCTTGAAAACCCAGGACACGTCCTCAAAACCAGTGTCCCATTCGGGCACTCTGCCTGGTCTCCTCTCTGACCAGACACTTTCTCTATCACTTGACAATCGAATAAAAGTTTCTGCCTCTTTGCAAGTTTTTTCTAGGCTTTTTATTTTTATAATAAGCTGAGGAAAAGAACCCATGAGACTTGCTGCAGCAACCGCACTCCGAGTCTCTGTAACTGATAACATTTCATTCATTAGCTCTGGGTTAATTCATCTCACAGCCAGGCATCGTTTTGATCTTGATACCCATTAAGTCACCACATAGCCTGAACTTGTGTAGATAAATCTCAGCATGTCTCCGATATCCCCTATCTTCCTTCTCAAGTCTCCTTTTTTGGGTCACTTCTCTCTGATATTTCAGAGGAGGTTTACTGGGGAGAACTTTATTCCCTCACTCTGCTTCTTTGTGACTTCATTTGCCTAGTCACCAACCTATGCAGTAACCAGAGCACTACCTACCTTAAAAACACCATGAAGGCTCATTGTCAAAATCAGACTTTTTAAACAAGACTCAAGTTTAAGAGGCATAAAACAATTATTTTTCTTTATGTAGGGGAACAAACCAACAGCATATATTTGACCAGGCAGAGGCCAAGTCTAGGACATCACTAATAAAAGGAATGGATCACTCCCTGCATAGGCTATTCTGACAAATATATACTGGAGGTTGCAGGCATGAAAGGCTGAGTGACTGTGGGTAATATGTGCTAACCCCACTTTCACCTTCCTCACTTCCCTGTGGGCTTCAGTGCATATCTGGATGCCACAGGCAGCGAGAGAGTTTTGAGAGACATCTCAAACTCTGGAGACATAAGACCTGGGGGATGCTTCAGTTTTATACTCTCATTACAGTAGGCATTCCCTAAGGATGCGTCCTTGACTTTGGGACTCCTTTGACTCCTGAGCTTAAAGAAAAATGTCTCATCTTTTTCTACACCACCACCTGGCCTGGTTACAAGCTAGAGGATGGAGAAGTTAGCAAAAGTGAGTTGTGAAAAATTCCAGCCCCTGTACTCTGACTCTCTGTCTTGGAACTCTAATTGGCCTCTTGCCTCTCTTTCCCTGTATGGGCTCCAATATGGATTAAATTCTTATCCAGAGTATCACCAGGTCCTTGGGTCTATTTAGTGAGTCACCAGGGTCCTTCTGCTATCATGTTTGACTATTATTGAGGCCTCTAAAACGCTGTGGAAGAGAGTTTTTATCAGGTGACTATTGGCTGCATTGTTGTAATTGTGCCCAGAGGTTTCTAGGCAAGAATACAGACTCAGTAATCTCAGATACTATTGAATATATATGGATTAATTCATATGAAGTCTTGAACTTCTAGAGATAGCTCTTGACCTGACTCCTCTTCACTGAGCCTGGTCTGACAGCCCCATGATTAGACACTCTCAGTGTTTGGTTTGGGGATATAAGATTACTGCCTCTTTGTAGAGCCTCCTGTTTTTCTCTCTACCCTGCCTCTTCACAGGTTCTTATAGGAGCCGCCTTGTAGGCTGTTACCCCTTATTCTGTCACCTATATGATTCTCCTCCTTAGCAATCTCTCTGGAACGGTATCCATCTGCTCTAATGGATGCCCTCTGCCATTAAGCCTAACATAATGGTGAACAATTTCCAGTACACTTCTTGTCCATGGCACATCAGCCGTTAGCCCACAGTCACCCATGGGATCCGTCTGCCAATAACCTGATTTTTTTTTTTTCAGAGGCAGTCCCAAGTAGCTGATTGTTGAATAGATATCACGGGCCTAAGGTTTCTTTTTTTTTTTTGGGGGGGGGGTGGGGGGTCAAAAGAAAACTAGACTCAAATTCAATTAAGATATAAAAAAAGTAAGTAACATTTTGGTAAGTAACAATCTCATACATGAGAATTTGGTCCAACTGTGACTGGACATTTGGTTTAAAGGAATTTCTATAGAATACTATACAGCAGTTGGCCAGCGCCGCGGCTCACTAGGCTAATCCTCCGCCTTGCGGTGCTGGCACACTGGGTTCTAGTCCCAGTTGGGCACCGGATTCTGTCCCAGTTGCCCCTTTTCCAGGCCAGCTCTCTGCTGTGGCCAGGGAGTGCAGTGGAGGATGGCCCAAGTGCTTGGGCCCTGCACCCCATGGGAGATCAGGATAAGTACCTGGCTCTTGCCATCAGATCAGTGCAGTGTGCCAGCCACGGTGCGCTGGCCGCGGCACGCCGGCCGCGGCGGCCATTGGAGGGTGAACCAACGGCAAAAGGAAGACCTTTCTCTCTGTCTCTCTCTCTCTCTCTCTCTCACTATCCACTCTGCCTGTCAAAAAATAAAAAAAAATTAAAAAATAATTAAAAAAGAATACTATACAGCAGTAAAAAAATGAAATCCAGTCATTTACAACACAATGGAGGAATCTAGAAAACATCATGCAGAGTAAAATAAGCCAATCCCAAAGGGACAAATATCATATGTTTTCCCTGATCGATGACAACTAACTGAGCACCTAAAAGGAAACCTGGAGAAATGAAACTGACACAGTGAGAAGCAATGACTCCATCAGCCCTTGTCCTGAATGTTGAGGAAAAACTTACTATTTTATTTCTTTTAGTACTTTCTTGTTCTACTTAATACCATTGGTTGAACTCTGTAATTAACACACAATTGTTCCTAGGTGTTTAAATTTAACTGAAAAGTGATCCCTGTTAAATATAAGAGTGGGAATAAGAGAGGGAGGAGATGTAGTTTGGCACATGCTCACTCTGACTTACTCCTAATGGTAGAACTAGAATCATGCCAGGGGATTCCAATTCAATCATATCAAGGTGGCAAGTACCAATGCCATCTCACTAGTCAAAGTTATCAGTTTCAGTTCATAACTGATCATAATGATAGGGTTAAGTGTCAAAGGGATTACATAAATAAGACCAGTGTCTGCAAATAATAATTGATTGAATTAAAAAGGAGAGAATGACCCTACATGGGAAGCAGGATACACAGCAGACCCATAGAATGTCAGATGTCCTAAACAGCACTCTGGGCTCAGAATCAGCCCTTAAGGCATTCGGATCTGGCTAAAAAGCCCATGAGAGTTTCTAGGCATGGAAAGCCAAGACACTCTGGAAAAAAAAAAAAAAAGACCTAAATGACTCCAAAGGGAGTCACTGTGCACCTGCTCCCCTTGTGGGACCTCTGTCCTTAATATGTTGTACTATGTGAATTAATGGTAAAACTACTACTCAAATAGTACTCCATACTTTGTTTGTCTGTGTGGGTGCAGTCTATTGAAATCTTTATGTAGTATATACTATGTTGATATTCTGTGTATATATATATATATATATAGTTGAATATGAATCGTGATGAAGAATGGGATGGGAGAGGGTATGGGAAATGGGATGGTTGCAGGTGGGAGGGAGGTTATTGGGGGAAAAGCCGCTATAATTCAAAAGTTGTACTTTGGAAAATTATATTTATTAAAGTTAAAAAAAAGTAAATGAAATGTTTAAAAAAAAAAGAATTTCTCTCTTAAATCTTGGAAGATCACTGCCTTTCAAAATATTGCTTTGTAACTTGCCAAACCTGTTTTGACACTTGGTTTAATGGGCTTCTGAAATAATAATTGGTAATCTACTTTTTATAGACCCCCCTATGGTGGATTTTGCAATCTCTGGTTTAATGTCACTGATTTATAGCTACAGTTTTATAAACCAGTAGAATTCAATATAAATGTAATTTTGACCTTGATTTGGATAGAATTATGATATAATATCAGCATCTTTAGTCATCTAGGTATAATTGATAAATATAAATTGGGTAAAGGTATATGAGATAAATGTGTCTAAATGTAAACTTTGGTACTCTTTGCACTTTATATTCTGTGGAAAAACTATTTGGTTTTGTTAACAAATATTTTTCATAAACTGTCTACAAAAATAGTTCTACAACACTTGAAAACAACTAAGGTTGAAATTCTATGTGTTATTTAAAAAATGTTGTCTTAATTTGGAGATTTCTAAAGGGTTATTTCAAAATGTAAATCAAGGAAATCAGAAAATGGAAAAAGACTGAAGTTAAATGTGTTCTTGATAAGGAAGGTTAAAAAGGAAAGAGATCTTTTTGAATAAAGAGAGGACATGGTTTGTATCCTAAAGGCTAGTTTACTCTAGACTGGAATGGAAAACTCAGAAAGGTTTAAGTAAGTTGCAGGTATGATGAAGTCACAGAAGGTTATAAAAGAAATAAATTTTTGGTTACAGAAGTTATTACATAGAATTATGTTAGTAAATATTTTGAAATAGTCTTAAAAGATCTGTTTAAAAACAGCAGCATTTCCTTTTAATAGTTTTTGTTTAATTGATGACTCTGTCATTTTTCTAGTCAGCTCCAGTATGCTATTTTCTCTTCCCTAGTTCTGCCTCTGTTAAAATTGTTCCAAGTTATAGGATGATCCCATGTACTAACTCTTATATTTAAGATTCTATTTCTGAATTTGGGGACAACCAAAGAGACCCAAATTTTGTGTTCTGTTGAAGTAATCTGTTGTGTTCTCCTAATGTCTCTGATTGTTTAAAACATCTGCGTTTTAAAAGAGTTATGGTTTGTATAAATATATACTTATTCTGCAGCATTTGAGTGATTGCTTTGTAACAATGATCAAATCTTGTCTATATTATGTCATAATGTTAATGGATCCAATTTCTATCAGATATTAAGCCTTCTTGGCATCTTTGACAGGCATCCAAAAAAAAATCAAAGTTCTAAATTCTTTGGATTTTGATATTTCCAGTTGAACCCCTGGAAATGTCAAATGATATATGTCTCATCTTACAGAGACACCAACTTGAAAGGTGTTTGGGTTATATTATATCAGGCTATTTGGATTATATTAAAGGTATTGTCAAGATGTAAAGTGCTAAATTTTAAGTTATGATAATGTAAAATGTTATTCATTCAAATGTCCAAAATTTACAAAAATCTAATGATCTTGTTTTGTTGTTATGAAACATAATGGTTATCTTAATGAGATAGGCCCAGAGGCCTAACAGTGTTAAATGTTATAAAATTTCATAGGTGCTTTCAAAAATACTGTGTGGAATAAACAAGTGCCTCTTCTTGTTGGTTAATGAGTTTATAATTTTAAACATGGCTATTTGAAGCCTTTTGTCATCACAGTTTTGTATTCTCCAAACACTACAAATAGATTTACTATTCATGAAGTTAAAACATTGTTGGTTCTATGTTTAAATGTGTCCTCTTTTAGGTTCCAAAGGACCTCTTTTTTCTTGATCTCTACTGTATTCAATATTTTGGGACAATTTTGTAATCAGATAAATCCAATATTGGGCCACAGGTTCCAACTGAGAAAGAGTATGGTTAATTCAGGTTACTAAAAGCAGGAAGTATTTCTAATCAATTGATTATAATAAAAAAGTTAGATTTTAAGAAATTTACTGAAACTGCGTTATTGTTCTATATTGTATGTTATACATGTTTACATATTATATGTCTACATGGGAAAATTTATTTAAGAACTCTGTATTAATTGGCTTATAGATAAAAGATCGCACATAAATGTAAACTGCTGAATTAATCAAAAATACTTTTTTGGTTAAAGTGACCTAAATAAATCTCCATATCAGATGTTTTAAATTTGTTGATAGAAAAAATGTTTAAGTCATTGATATGTTTGTACTTGAGTTTGCTGGTCATTACACTTGCATTAGATATTTAAGTGATATTTCCAAATACATGTACTCTTATCTTGAAATTTATAGAAGGCATTGGACCTTTTGGTAAATGGTTCCATAAGTTGTTATTTAACAGTTAAAATTGCTTGCTAAGCTTTCATTTGATATTAAGTTATTGACAGTAAGTGATCTGGGAGGGCTGACTTGTTTTCTCATTTCTCTATTATCTTCAACATAGGAAACTGACTCTATACTAAAGGACTTCCAGGATGTACAGTTTGATCTTTAGACCTTATAAAATAGATGGCTAACATTTTTCTGTAAAAATAGCATAGCCAAAATGAGAGCTTTTATTATGGTTACACCGCTAGATTTACTTTGCCATGGGCACAGTAAGCAGGCAAAGCCTCCCTTTCAGACCAAATGAAGGGAGAGAAAGTTTTACTAATGACTTCTAATTTTATAGATAAAGTGCTCATTATGTTTGATGTTAACGCAAACTCATGGGCATTGCCTACCTCACAGAAAAACCACTATCAGAATATGCCCGTGACTGTAGATTTCTGTCTTAGGTCACCAAAAATTAGAGATGGAGCTGAGCACCATCTTAACTTGCATCCTCTCAAAGCCTGCCTGCATGGTCTCCTTTACCAGAATCTAGGAGGAACGAGGAGCAAGCTAGGCAGTGGTAGCAATCTAAAGATAGGTTGGCCGGCAATAAATGGCTGCTTTACATAGTGATCTGCCATAAAGGAGTCCCCACAGGCCAGTCCACTGTAAATAACTTTGGCTTTCAATGTGGAAAGCCAAGGCTTCAGATGGACACAGAAGTCAGCTTTTGGAAAGCCCTGGCAGCTCTGCCAGCCAAGAGTTGGGTCACTGGAAACAGAACTGCCCTGGAGTCGAAGAATTCCCAGGTCAGAGCTATTGACTTTGCTGGCTCTAAGCTGAAAAGCCCTTCACCCAGCTTAGCTTCCAAAGTAACCATCATTGTTGAGGTAACAGCCAAGCAGGGTTAGTAACATTGCAAGCAGAACTGTAAATTTCCTTTTAGAGATGCCACCTATTTATATTCAGGCCAGCTCTTCACACCTCCCCTATCATGTCTCTTCTGTACCCCATGTGAAGAGATAGGTTTGGATTTCATACCTAGCCAGGCCCTAAAGCCCACCTGACTATCATTAGGCCCCTTCTGTCAGTCTCTATTTGCCTCTCAATGGGAAAACATGCTCGTGATTTAGATAGCACCTTTCTTAGGTCCTCTAATAATGACTCTGTCCTTTGTTTTAGACCTATGAGTTTAAACTGCTTGTTAGATTCATTTTCTCCAGACTTGAAACAGTGAAATTGTAAATGGCCTCACACATGAAACCTTGAATGGAAGCAGATTCTGAAAGCTAACACCATGCCCCCCCCCTCGAGAAGCCACCTCCTGCTGGAACCCTGGCATAACTACCATTCCCAGTGATGCCCCTTTCAGCTTGAAGCAGCCAAAGTGGTCATCTCCCAGTTCCCCTAACAGAAGTTAGGGTCCATTCTTCTCAGAAGAGGGGGAAGATATGTGAGGAGTCAGATGGGTTAATAGGCAGTCAGAATGGTCCCAGTGGAAATTAAATATGCAAAATCTTTAGTAAGTTCAAAAATGCCTGTCCGCCCACTCCTTGGAAGCTTCTAATCTTATCTTGAGAATAGCAAGGGAGTGGTGATTCCTTTTGAGCTCCCAGTTTACTGTAAAGCAAATTAGGTATCCCATCCTTTTGATGGCTCTTTTTGTTTTATCCTGAGCAAGTCAGACACGATAAAAATTACAAATCAGGCCTTTTGATGGGTTTTGTCCTCCTGTTGTAGCTGAATGTCAACTTTTTCTCTTTCCCAAAATTGTGCTTAAAAACCCTTGTGCTGGCCGGCACCATGGCTCACTAGGTTAATCCTCCACCTACGGCGTCAGCATCCCATATGGGTGCCGAGTTCTAGTCCCGGTTGCTCCTCTTCAAGTCCAGCTCTCCGCTGTGGCCTGGAAAGACAGTGGAGGATGGCCCAAATGCTTGGGCCACTGCATATACATAGGAGACCAGGAGGAAGCACCTGGCTCCTGGCTTCAGATCAGCATAGCTCCAGCTGTAGTGGCCATTTGGGAGTTGAACCGATGGAAGGAAGACCTTTCTCTCTCTGTCTTCTCTCTCTCACTGGCTAACTCTGTCAAATCAATTTAAAAAAAAAAAAAGTGCCACCAGCCACTCCAGGTTTCTCTCTCTCTCTCTCTCTCTCTTAGAGCCCCCTCCATGCCATTCTGGCTAGATGTCTTTGACCCTAATAAATCTTGCTTTTAAATCACTCTGTCCACTTAAAATTCTTCCTGCATGTAAAACAAAGAACTGAGGAATAACATTTTCTCTCCTGCCATTTCACCCCTAACAACATCACTTCAAGGGGAGAGAAACTAGATGCAGATTTTGAATGATAATTGTTTGGCTTATTTGCTCTACTATGAGACTGAACACATATCAGGGCATCATCTTTTTTCTAAGGGTGTTTTATGTATTTATTTGAAAGATTGACAGAGAGAGGGAGAGACAACTGGGGTGGGGGGCTCTTCCATCATCTGTTTCTCCTCCCAAATGTCCCAACAGCAAGGACTGGGGCAGGCCCAAGCCAGGAATATGGAACTCTACTGGGACACTATATGGGTGGCAGGAAGCCAAGTACTTGGATCATCATCTGCTGCTTCACAAACACATTAGTAGAAAGCTGTATGGGAAGTGGTGCCAGGACCCAAGCAGGTCCTTGACTTAACCCATAGGGCTAAAACACTCATGTCTGAAATATAGATTGACATATATAGTAAATGCAATTTTAAGAATAAAAATGGGGGCTGGCACCATGGTGCAGTAGGTTAACCCTTCACCTGCGGGGCCATCATCCCATATTGGCACTGGTTCTAGTCCCAGCAGCTCCTATTCCAATCAAGATCTCTGCAATGGCCTGGAAAAGAAGTAGAAGATGTCCCAAGTCCTTGGGCCCATGCACCCATGTGGGAGATGGGGAAGAAGCTCCTGGCTCCTGGCCCCTGGCCCCTGGCTCCTGGCTCCGGATCAGCACAGCTCAGCCATTGCAGCCATTTGGGGAGTGAACCAGTGGAGGGAAGACCTCTCTCTGTGTCTCTTCCTCTCACTGCCTATAACTCTACCTCTCAAATAAATAAATAAAATCTTTAAAAAAAAGAATAAAAATGGCTTCGCTTGTAGGCTATGTCACCTTTCAAAGTCTGTATTACTAGTCTAGCTCTTTCATTAAATACACTCATATTTTTAAAATTTGTACAAGAAGCAGATACAGAGAGAGAGAGACAGACAGAAACACAAACAAAGAGAGCTCTCATCTGCTGGTTCTGTTCCTTAATACCCAAACCACCTAGGGGGACAAAAATGGGAGTGGAGCCATGAACACAATCCAGGTCTTCTACATGGGTGTCAGGAACCCAACCACTTGATCCATCAACACTGTCTTTCAGGGCTCACATTAGCAGTAAGCTGGAATCTGTTGCCAAAGCCAAAGATCAAACCTTAGAACTCCAACATGCAACTTAAGCAGTGTCTTAACAGCTATACCAAACGTTCACTACCTCATATATTTTTAACTGAATGCAATATCTGAAAACTAGAATTCTACCAGGGTTCTTGGTCTTCTCTCATGTTACAACTTTCCTTCCTCCTCTCTCTCAAAATTCAGGCCAGTAGCTGGCTTTCCATGTTTTCCCACCCAAAATCTTGTGATCTTCCTACTCTGGCAGAGAATCACCTCTTCAATCCAATATTTCACTTACCTCTTGATATGTTAAGGAAAGATAAAGTTATCTTAAAAATTTAAATTTTTAATTTTTAAAAATTAAAATAAAAATCTTGACCTCTATCAGAACTAATGGCTCCCTCACAAGGATAAGAAAGTCAGCTTTAAAAATTAAAAGAGATTAGCATCTTCTTTTCTGAGCAATATCTTCCTTCTCCTTCCTGAGGGAAGAACCCTGGTGGCTAAGCTTGAGAAAGAACTGCCAGGGAACATATTTAGGAAGGATATAAAAATATGTGGGTTTAATGTTCACAAAGAATTGTGCTTCATTTCCTATTCTTGCTATTTATGGTCTACCACTCCAGAGTGTAAGTTTTCTGTCAAAAGTATTTTTATTTGTCATTGCAAATTCAGTGACTAATAGAATGCCTATCACATGGCAGGTGCACAAGCATTATTTGCTGAAATACACACAGAATATCTTGACCTCCTACTCCAGGTCTGCTATAATGCTTTTCCTCTGCTGAAAAACTTCATATGGCCCATATTTCCATATCTCTAAAATCCTACCTTTACTTTCATAACTTCAGCAAAATAAATTATTCTCTGAGACACTTGTCTCCTCTATTTTCACTAGTAATGCACACAGTTTAGTATTTATTGTAAGGGAAATAGAATATATTCTACATACGGTAGCTATACTGTTATTTTTATAATTTATTTGACATGTTCTTTGATAAAAGCAACTTATTTTATTATCAAAGTGATTCATTGCTATCAAACATCATCCTAATTGTAACTGTTCAAAGAATTCAATGTGGTTTAAGGTATTAGTTATTTGACTAAACTGGAGAATAGGTTGGGTTCATCATTATTTAGGATAAGTAGCTCATTCATTGGGAACATGTCCTTTTATACATTCTTATTAGTGATTTTTCATGTTTTATTTGTTTCTTATTAATAATCCAACTTGAAGAAATTTGAGCATGAATGATGTCATTCATTCAACAGTGCCTGGAAAGCTTATGTAGGCAGAGAAGACAGGGAGTCAGGTAGCCAATGGAAACCAATAGAACCAGTGGCCAGGAAGATTCAAATTAAGTTCTTTCATTTCTAACTCTCTCCATGCACTTCTTTCATCATATAAAACATATCTCTGTTTACCTATGTCTACTGTACAAACTAGCTCTTAAAGCTTCTGAGATTGTTCAATCTCTAGCCACTTAAATAGGCTGATGGAATTAATTCTTTCAAGTCAAAATCTAATTCTGAAGGAGAGTTTAGGGCTCCATGAAGTCACATGTCCATAATGACCTATTAAATATGAGCTGAAATTTCATTTATATACAATTCCAATGTAACTGGGAGGCCATACAACTGATACGTGTACCCCATAGCCCCCATGATGGCTACATAGATGGCACACTGAAACAAGCGGATTCCTACGAAAGAGATGGTTTAGTTAAATTATCAGATGCTAACTTGAAGCAGAGAATAAGGAAATATGGCTGTGATTTCTCAAACATTCCTGAGTAGATATTGAAGCCAAAATAACAATACTGTGTTCTAAATCATAACCTGAAACATACCTTTGAACTGCAGATGAGTGGGAAAATGCATGATATACTTCTCCCTTCACTTGGCTTTAACTACAAAGTTTGATTGGGTCTAAAAAAGAAAAGTAAAGGACAAAGGTGCTCTTCAAGTCTTATTCTTAGTAATATGAAGGAAGATAAAATATCTTTATTCTGCAGAGTTTTACACTAGTTATTCTCACTTATTATCTCATTCAATACTCACAGCATGCTATAAAGTGGGTATTATAGCTCTACTTCACAGATTGAAAATAGAGGCTTAGAAGAAAAATAAATCCTAACAAGTACAAAAAAAAAAAGAATTTAAACCCAAGTCTGTTTTATGTCAATGATAGTGCTACTTTGTCTTTGTTTTTTCTTAAAAGATTTATTTATTTGAAAGTCAGAGTTACAGAGAGAGAGGGAGAGACAGAAATAGAGAGACACTGAAAGAGAGAGAGAAAGAGAAAGAGAGATCCTTCATCACTCCCCAGGTGGTCACATGGCCAGGCTAAGCCAGGATAAAGCCAGAAGCCAGGAGCTTCAACCACGTTTCCCATATGGGTTGCAGAGGCCCAAATACTTGGGCCATCTTCTTCTTCACCTAAGCCATTAGAATGGAGGTGGATTGGAAGTAGAGCAGCTGGGATATGAAGGCACCCATATGGAATGCTGGCATTGCATGCAGCAGCTTTACCCACTATGTCACAATGCCAGCCCCTCCTTGTAAAAAATGTATTCATTTATTGGAAAGAGTTACAGAGAGATGGAGAGACACAGAGAGAGGCTATTTTATTTTTAAACATAGAAATTGGGATCAGAATTGTGGTACAGCAGGTAAAGACCCCACCTGCAACACCAGTCTCCCAGCTGATCCACCTCTGTTCCAGTTCTCTGCTGATGTGGGAAAGCAACAGAAGCTGGCCCAAGTTCTTGGGCTCCTGCATCCATCTGGGAGAACTGGAAGAAGTTCCTGGCTCCTAGCCTCTGACCCCACTCTGGTCACTGTAGCCATTTAGGGAGTGAACCCACAGACAGAAGGTCTCTCTCTCTCTCTCTCTCTCTCTCTTCCTCTCTTCCCCTCTCTCCCTCTCTCTTTCTCTCCCTCTGTGTGTGTGTGTGTGTGTGTGTGTCTTGCTTTCTCTGTAACTCTGCCTTTAAAATAAATCTTTGTAACATTTATTTATTTTATTTGAAAGGCAGAGTAACGGTGGGGGGGGAGGGAGGGAGGGAGAGAGAGAGAGGTAGAGAAAGAGAGAGAGACCTTCCATCTGCAGATTCACTACCCAAATGGCCACAGTAGCCACAACTGGGCAAACAGAAACCAGAATCCAGGAACGTCTTCCAGGTAGAACTTCTTCCAACGTGGGCACAAGGGCCCAACCACTTGGGCCATCCTCTGCTGCTTTCCCAGGGAGCTGGATCTGAAGTGGAGTAGCTGGAATCAAACTGATATGGGATGTTAGCATTGCAGGCAGCGGTTTTAACCCATTTTGCCACAGCCCAGACCACGAAAATAAATCTTTAAAAATTATAAAAATAGGGGCTGGCACTGTGGTGCAGCAGGTTAAAGTCCTGGCCTGCAACCCAGCATCCCAGGTGGGTGCCAGTTCAAGTCCTGGTTGCCCCACTTCTGATTCAGCTCTCTGCTATGGCCTGGGAAAGCAGCAGAGGATGGCCCAAGTCCTTGGGCCCCTGCACCAATGTGGGAGACCAGGAAGAAGCTCCTGGCTCCTGGCTTTGGATCGGCTCAGCTCCGGCCATTGCAGCCATTTGGGGAGTGAACCGGCAGATGGAAGATTTCTCTGTCTCTGTCTCTACCTCCCTCTCTATAACTCTGTTTTTCAAATAAATAAAATAAATCTTTAAAAATTAAAAAAAATAATTTTACAAGAAAAATGGAAAAACATTTAGAAGAACTTTTTGGGCGAAATATAAAACAGATAATATAGTACATTATATTGATAAGTAAAATAGTAGCATCTGAGTGAAGAAAAAGGGGGGGAAGCTTTAGTCACTGGTGTCTATAAACCTGGAGGGCAAAAGCACCTATGTAACTTTGTGCACTGATGCAATCTGTAAGACACTTCTTTCACAGTTGAGAGATTCTTAGGAAAACAATACCATAAAACTCAGGACTTGAAGATACGGTTAATGAATAGTTTGTCAATGAACTTTGAAGCTCTGTCCATGATTCCCTGAGGTCTGTATATAAAGCTCCCTCAATCATTTTTGCTTAGTTATAAACATTGCCTGGTACAAATTAATTAAAGATTCTTAGAGTGGAAATACCAGGAAGGATCTGAGTTATCACTGAGGGCAGGAGGGAATCCTCATTTTACACATGAGGACATAGAGGCCCAAAGAGAGGCAATGATTGTGAGAAAAGTAGAACAGGGCTAGTGAGTGTTGGGACATGACCCCCGGCCACAGTCAGGGCTAGGTTTAGGGTAGGGCCAGTGTAGCCCCAAAGAGAGTCCCAGGTTGTGCCAGCCTGCAAGGAATCCCTGGACCTGAGGGCCTTCACATGGTCAGAGGTAAAAGTTTAAGGCTGGGGCTGGTGCTGTGGCACAGCAGGTTAATGCCCTGGCCTGAAGAGCAGGCATCCCATATGGACACTGGTTCTAGTCCCGGCTGCTCCTCTTCCTATCCAGCTCTCTGCTATGGCCTGGGATCGGAGTAGAAGATGGCCCAAGTCCTTGGACCCCTGCACCCGCATGGGAGACCCGGAAGAAGCTCCTGGATCCTGGCTTCGGATCGGCACAGCTCCGGCCGTTGAAGCCAATTGGAGAGTGACCCAGCAGTTGGAAGACCTCTCTCTCTACCTCTTCCTCTCTCTGTAACTCTGTCTTTCAAGTAAATAAAATAAATCTTAAAAAAAAAAAAAGAGTTTAAGGCCAATTATCAAAACAGTTCTGAGCCTCCAAATGTAGTTATATCTAAAAACATAGATCTGTTCAACTACTGTTCAATTCTGAACATAGGCTAGTTTTTTTTATTTTAAGAAAAAAATAGCAGAAAAAAACTTTGAGTTGGCCAATCCCCTCAACACAAGGACTGTTGTCAAATAGCCAATCTAATCTTTCAACTCCTTTTCATGGTAGAATGTATCCTCCTCATTTCTGAACATTTTATTAAAATGTGAATCCATAAACTCACTCACATTGGCTGTCTCTAATTAAGTTCCCTTGTTTCACAGTGAGCAAACATGGATTTAGCTTAATGTCAGTTCCAATTAGTTCAGAGCCACCTGCCTACTCTTTTCTAAAGGTATTGACTCTGTATGTAATTCAATTAGAGATAGAGGGAGAGTTTGTTGTTAAGTCGGTTCATTCTGCACTCACGCTGGATGCAAATGCTTGGATTTAGTTACGACTTGGTTTGGTTTATTTAATGCCACTGTACCTTAACTTAGTAAGACCCAAGTTTTCAGTTCTGTGACTATTTTGATGAAATCAACACAAGTGAAAACTTACCAGAAATGGCTATGACTTTTTGCTCAATTTCCATTTGTATGGGTATCCTATATGTAGGATGATGATATAAGGGGCTGAGTGGGATCTGCACGGACTTGAGATTTAAATGCCAGGAAATCTCAAACCCTTTCAATACTTTTGGCATGCACCTTCCTCACCTGTGCCCTCAAAGCCTTGACAACTGCAGTTCTCTCTCTGCTATACTTGTCCCCTCCAAAGCATGGAGAACCATACTTCATCCTTCAGTTTCAACCTAAAACCTCACTCCTTAATGAAGTTGCACCCATCTCACCGCTGGCCATGCTTGTGGTCCCTTCTGTCATGCAGCAGGCTGAAAGCAACATGGGGCCACTGATAGCGAGGACCCCATCTGCTGCTGCATCCCAGCCCTGACAGAGAACACTGAACAAAAACAGAAATATTTGCGAAGTGACCAAATGAACCTATTAATTAATAAACTAAAATGTATTTTCTGCACTATTTGAGATCTTTCCTGCCTTATAAATGCTTTTTATGTGAATTAAATTCTACTCCCATGGGAGCTTGAAACTATTAATTTAGTCTTCTCATTTAAAATCTTTGTACCTCAGTTTTCTCAACTGTAACATGAAAATAACAATAATAAATAACATCATAATATGAGGAAATAAATGGCTTAGAATATTACTTGACACAAAATCAGAATTCAATTAATTTTAACTGTTCTTTTATTATTGTAGTAATGGCAGCATCGCTATAAGTACTAAGTATGTGATATACTTAGAATTTACAAACATATTCTTCATTTTTTTCCATAATAATAAATCATCATGAAGTGAATATCCTTACAAACTTTTTTTTATTATTATTTGAAAGTCAGAGTTACACACAGAGAGAGCAAGAGAGAGAGATCTTCCATCTGCTGGTTCACTCCCCAAGTGGCTGCAACAGCTGGAGCTGTGCAGATCCGAAGCCAGGAGCCTAGAGTTTCTTCTATGTCTCCCATGTGGATGCAGGACCCCAAGGAATTGGGCTATCTTCTACTGCTTTCCCAGGCTTTAGCAGAGAGCTGGATCAGAAGTGGAGCAGCCTGGACTCGAAGCAGCTCCCATATGGGATGCCGGCGCTGGAGGCGATGGCTTTACCCGCTATGCCACAGCACAGGCCCAACATGCATGTTAAAAGATAGAACTGTACCAGTTACATTATAACTCCCTCCACATGCCCATCTCATTCATAGCATCCTCTCTCCTTCCAAAACAAGTTGACCTCTGCAGTTATTGCTTCCTTATGTTTCTTCATGTTTTTATCATCTACAATTTCTCCTTTAGGTCCTAATCTTGTAGTTTTTCTTCATGTTATTAAAATCTATTTTACTTCACAGACTTCTCCTCCAATTCTTTCTCTATTTTATTTTAACAATAAATGCAATAAGGAGCCCAGGTTTTTTGTCCTGTACAATTTCTTGTAGTCTGCACTTTGTTGGTCATATAGTTACATCACTGTTCAACTCGTTCTTCTACTCTGTGTGTGCCCAAAAATTGGCAGCTGAATGAGCAGATCAGACTCAGCACTAATCCATTCAACAAGACTCTTGGGTAGTAGAGGGTCTTCTTTATAGAGGAGACAAAAAATGCTCAGTTTTCTTCCTTTTTGAGATTTACAGTTCTATTCCTAGCTCCATTAATTCATTGGGTATTAAAAATGATAATGTTCAATTATTATATTTTCATCTTTTGTCTGGAATATTTTGTAAGGAGATTCTTTACTTCATCTACTACTTCATTACCCATACTACAATTCACAAAGGAAAGTCAATATAAATCTTGGTTCTTTTGTATACCTATTTTTCAGAAAAAATTAGTTGCCTATTATATTTTGACATAATAAAATTACTTTTTAATATTGTTATAAATACATGTATCTCTGTACATTGTGTTTTCTACATGTTTATTTATTTTCATCTAGCTAAAAGGCAGAATCACAGGGAGAGGCAGAGGGAAAGAAACTTTCATCTACTTTTTACTTGCACCAGCCAAAGTTGAGCCCATCAGAAGCCAAAGGCCCATAACTCCATCCAGATTTCCCACATGAGTGGCAGGGGCCCACACACTTGAGCCATAACCTACTGCCACCCAGGATGCATTAGCAGGAAGCTGAACTGGAAGCCAGTACCATGAACTTAAACCTGCACTCCAATACAGGATGAGGGCATCCCACGCAGAAGGTTAAACTGCTGCAGCACAACCCTCGCCCAAGTCTTTTTCATATTGTTCTTATTGAAACTCAATTTTTTCCATGTTCATACAGTGAGAGAATCTTCAAGTTGGATATGGGTCCTTCTAACATGCCTGTGATGGTTTTTGATAGTGGCATTGTTTGTACATCATGTAAATTGTATGCCCTAGAATTTAAAACCAGCTATTTGTCCAAGAGCCCATGGTTACTTTTAATGGCATAAAGTATAGTCAAGGTACTAGAGATGTTCACTGATATTGAGTCACTCATTGTTCTAAGCATATTCAGTGGACAGAGCTAGCAAACTGAACTACTAATATTTCAGTTCTTCAAGATTGCAAGGTATTTAATTTTCTGTATCACATTCCTTTACCCTTTCTCCCAAACTGAGCATCTGATCCTGTATGGTCTTCAGAATAATAGAATTGGAATATCCCACACTTACTCATTTACTTTATCTCATATTACAAACACATGCCAGTTTCAAAATAATAATATACAACTAAAAATAATATAGCAATACTACTGTACTTAATACTAATAGTATTTGAAAATAGTGAGACATACTGTTATAGCAAGTATGATTATTAAAACATAATCATGGAGCAGGAATTTAGTCTAGCATCCCAAGTCAGAGTGCCTCCATCTGATTCCTCACTATGGCTCCTTAACACAACTTCCAATGCAAATTCTTGGAGGCATGTGGAAGACATGGATTACATTCTGCACTCCTAAATCTAGCCCTAGCCCAGACTTGACAGTTGTATGCATTTGGAGAGTAAACTAGCAAATGGGAGCACTCTCGTTCAACCTCTCTGCCTCTCAAATAAAGTTTTAAAAATCATAATTGCATGCATTTTCTCATATGACTTCTCCATTCTCCTGCTACTAATAAGTTGTTCACTATATCTTCATTTTCAAAGAATGAGCTACTCCACACTGTTCTGTCACTTTAAGTTTCATCTTAATTATACAAGCATCTGTATCTGTAATAATTTCCACTAACTTCCGCGTCCTTAGTTCTTTGTCACCATAGTCAATTCTGGTTGTCTGAAGTGTGTTCACTGATACATTCTGTTTTGAAAGGGCTCCTAGTAACAATGCCCTTTGATCTTTGTCAAGTTGATCAGTTTGTACATGTTAGTTAGCCACAAAGGAGAGTTTGACTGAATATATGGTTCTTGGTTCACATTTGCTTTCCCTGGGTATTAAAAATGGTACTCCATTTTCTTCTGGAATTCTTCTGAAATTTTCTACAATAATGCTGAAAACACACAGAATAGTCTAATGTTCTGTTTCTCATAAGCTTTGTGCTTTCCTTCCTAGACATCCAAGGAGATTTTGGTGGGCACTTATCTTGGAGATTTTTTAAAATTTAAATTATAGCTTAATTAGGTTATAGTGGACATGTAATAACAATCGCCTCTTTAAAGATTACCACTGAGTGGCTTGTTACTGTATTCACACAGATGTATAACTATCATCAGTACCTAACTTAGGGATATTTTCATCACCTCAAAAATATATCCCATAACCATTAGTGTTCACTACCATATCTCTCAAGTTCCTGGCAAACACTCTTCTACATTCTTTTGCTGTTTTCATTTTTTAAAAATTTTTCTTAATAAAAGGAGAACAGACTTCATGTGTTTCATAGATATAATTCTAAGATTACCATATTTCCCTTCCTCAATCCTCCTCCTTCTTTCCTTTCACTTTTTGTTTTTTTAGTTTTTGTAAAAACATAAATTTCAACCTATTATATAATCACAGGCTTAATGTGCCAGTAACCATAATATTCAGTAAGTAAAAAGTAGAAAGATCACAGTTCCACAGAAGTATAAAAAAGAGCTAAAAACAACAATCATCAAAAGATGTCCATTTCATCCTCTACTTTTTTATTCTATACTAACTACCACATATTAGAGAAAACATAAATATTTCTTTTTAGGATTGGCTTATTTCATTAAGCATAATGGTTTCCAGTAGCATCCATTTTGCTGCAAGATACAAGATTTCATTTTTTATGGCTGAGTAGTATTCTATAGTATATATAGACCACATTTTCCTTATCTAGTCATCAGTTGATGAACATACGGGTTGATACCTATCTCAGCTATTGTGAATTGAGCTAAATATGAGGTTATAAATGACTCTTTCATATGCTGATTTCATTTCATTTGGGTAAATTCCCAGGAGGGATGGCTGGGTCATATGGTAGATCAATTTTCAGATTTTTGAGGAATCTCCATACTGTCTTCCATAATGTTTCTACTAGTTTACATTCCCACCAACAGCGTATTAGGCTACCTTTTCCCTCACATGCTTGCCAGTATTTATTGATTTTTGATATTTAGATGATAGCCATTGTAACTAGGGTTAGGTAAAACGTCATTGTGGTTTTTACTTGCATTTTCCTGTTTAGTGATCCTGAGCATTTTTTCATTTGTCTGTTGGCCATATGAACTTCCTCTTTTGAAAAATGCCTGTTTATGTCCTTTATACATTTCTTAGCTGAGTTGTTTTCTTTGTTGTTGTTGAGTTTCTTGAGCTCTTTACAGATCTGGATATTCATCCTTTATCAGTTGCATAGTTTGCCAATATTTTCTTCCATTCTGTTGGTTGCCTCATACTTTCTGACTCTATAGTTTTACCTACTCTGCATGCTTAATATAAATGTAATCACAAAATAGAGACCTTTTGTGATTGACTTCTTTTACTAAACACAATGTTTTCAAGGTTTACCCATGCTGTAGTGTATATCAGTTCTTTTTACTGCCAAATAATATTTCATTGTAATGATATATGTAATCTATTTATTCTTACATCAATTGATGGGCATTTTAATGTTTCTCTGTTTTAGCTATGATAACATTGTAAGACTGTTACTATTAACACTTATGTTCAAGCTTTTATGTAGATAATAAGTTTTCTTTTCTCTTGTGTGTGTACATAGTAGTGAAATTGCTGGATCAAATGTTAACTATGCGTTATATTTTGTCATCATTTGTTTTTTATTTTTAAATTATTTTTTCCAACTCACTTACTAGAATTTTCCAGTGATTGGGTAAGGACAAATCTTAACAAATAATTTCTGTGTCTGTTTATTTTTACCAAGTTAGCAACTCTGCTTGTTGTTTAGGGCATATAATACATTTACATTTAAGATAATTATTGACCTGACATGATTACATCCTGTGTGGCTGTTCAGTGCAGCAGTAGATGTCAATCTCTGTCCACCTTCTCTTCTATCTAAGCTTGTGCACCACCCCATGAAAAATTTAATGGGCATGGATATGGAAACCCCAAAAGCATCTTTCTGGTTGTGAACCAAAGGCCAACAAAGAGCATCACTTTAAAATGGTCAATGATGAAAATGAGTAACAATTATCATTAAGAATGGTTAGTTTAGGCATTGGTGTAAGGGATGAATCATACAGTGTTGAAGCAGAGGCAACGAGTAATGAAGACAGTTTAATTAGAGTAATATTGTCATCTTTGAAAATGTCTGAATAGCCAACTGTTTCCCTTGGATGCTTTGAAGTAACATCAACAGTGACCTTAAGACTGAAGCATGGTTCAGGGCATGTACCTATTAATGAACAGCACATGGTATCTATAGAGGAAGATACAGAGCCAGATGATGGAGAAGGATGTGAAAATATTCAGTGTATCTGGAAGGTGATCTGCTCTTGGAGGTGGCTGCAAGGTATCAGAGAACAAAGGAAAATTTTCTGCTGCTGAAAACGATGAAAAAATGATATGGTGATGATGATGATGATGATTTTGATGAAAAAAGAACTGAGGAAAAATCTCTAGTGAAGAAATATATATGAGATATCCCACCCAAAAATGTACGAAAATCAAACCGGAATGGAAAAGACTTAAAACCATCAGCACTGAGATCAAAAAGTCAAAAATACTTCAAAAAAATCAGCTTGGTTTGAAGCATGTATAGAATGCTATGATAGGACACAGTAGAAGCAGCAATCAGACATGCTGAGGAGTACAAAGATTTATGTGAAATACTTATTATTTTAATAAAGTAAAAAAAAACACTTAATGGTAGGGAAGAAATTATTCTCTCTCAATTTTACTCATTGATTTCTGTTTGTTCTTTACTTTAATCCATCTTTTCCTCTCTGTCTTCCTTTACATTTCATTGACTTTTTGTAGCATTTCTGTAACTTTCATACATACTTTCCTGTGGTTACTATGAGTTTGTATAAAATATAGGCTGTTTTTCTCTCTTGCTAATGTTTTCTTTTTCATTTTTCTCCTTTGACGGGATAATATTAAATGACCTGTCTTTGAGTTAATATATTCCTTCTTCTGCTTAATCAAGTCTGCTACTGAATCCCTCTAATTAATTTTTCAGTTTAGTTATTGCATGTTTCTGCTCCAACATTTCTCTCTGATTTTTATATTTTATGAAATGGTTATCTCTCTATACCTAATTTTATTCATGCATAATTCTCCTGAGCTTATTAGGCATTCAATTATTTATCACATAATTCATATACCTCTATGTCTTTAGCATTGGTTTCTGGAGGCTTATTTTGTTCCTTTTATTGGTTACTTTCCCTATGTCTTTGTGTTCCTTATAACTTTGTGTTGGTATCCATATATTTGAAAATAAGCACCAACACCTTTCCCAAACTGACTTCATATAGGAAATAACCTTCACCTATCAGACCAGTTACAAACACTGAGGCCCTCCGAACCTTTTTCTGTAAGTATGTCTTGCAATACACAAGTGTGTGCTGATTTCTAATTAGAGGGGTTAATCTCTTGTTTCTCTTGGTATCTGTGTGCTGTATCACAGGTCTTCTGCAGCAGAATCATGCCGTCCAGCTCTTTTCTTTCTCCAGTGTCCCCCAGGCATGTAGAGTTTTCCAAGTCCCAGATTTGCTTCAAGACAGCAGAGACAATCCCTTGGGCAGCCCTTTGAAAAGCTGGAATATCAAATGTACACTCCACTCCTCTTTTCCCTTGGCGGAGACTACCAAGCCATATCAGTCTCTGCCCAGTCTATCCCAGGCCCTCTGGAGCAGCAGCATGCTGCCCAGCACCCTTATGTCATCAGCTACCCTCAGATGTTGATGTATTTTTATGCCAGAATTCATCAGTGCTCCAAGACAGGCAAGACAGATGCCAGACTGTTGGGCAGTTCCTCAAAAAGTCAGAACATTGCACGTTAGGCACAACCTTCTCATTCCTCCAACAAGCAGAAGCTGGAAGCTCAGTCTCTTCTAATTGCCTGACACTGGACTTGAGAGAGAAACTATGGCAAAAAGGGGCTGCAAAATTTCCTACCATGCCTGATAGGGCGGGTTTCATATATTCCTGGAATGCAGGAACCTCTTACAAATTTATTTCTTGGTTTGGTTTTTCATAAGGGGAATTGATCTATGCGTTGTTAAATTGATATTTTCCATAGAAGGATGGGGGGGGTATGTGCTTTCCTATTCCACCATCCTGTCAACCTTCTATTGTGTTTCTTTGTAAGAGCTATAAACTCTTTTTAGAAGCCTCAACATAGAATTCCTCTTGAATTCCACTGGCAAGAATTAGGTTCATGTCTCTCATTAAGCCAATCAAAAAACAGTCCCAATGATCCTAAAAACCAGGACAAGCACATTTTAATTTTGGAAGTATTGAAGGGATATTTATTTCCTTTGTCAATAAGAAAATAATGGGAATTTTAAGAAACTGCTAGAAAGGAAAAATAAGTAGAACATTGATGGTGTTATTGCAGGAAGATTTTATTTTGTTGGTCTGCTAAGTACATAAGAAATTTGAGTCACCAAAAATCAGCATGCTAGCACCATGTGGTGGCCTAATCTTCAATTATAAGCGAAATAAATAACACAGCACAGCTGGAGAGATCCACTCACCAAACCTCTCTCCTGGAACCCATGCCTGCACTTGAGACACCCCTCCAGACATGAGTCTCTAAGCAACTCAGAGTACCCAAGTGACCCAGGCAAAGAATAAAGCATCATAATCTGCATGCAAGCAATGGGGCCAAGGTCCTTGCAATTCTTTGCCAAAGTCAGGGTGCCTCATTGGGTGCTGACCCTGTCTCACTATAGTAATCAAAGAGAGACTTAGGCACATTTAAGAAAGGTGCTCCAAAGCTCGGCACCCTGAAGTTCAGAGCCCACAACATAGGTACCATTTGCCCTGGATAAAAATGAATATAGGGAATCTAGTTGTTTTAGATAGCAAGAAATGTTTTTTTTTTTTGAAGAAGAAAAAGAAGAGCACAGAGGAAAATATCAACACTTCAGATCAGGGCTAATAATAAGTTTCATCCTGAAAATAAATTGTAACCATTTTATTATGGCTACCTAGAAACCGGTGCAGAAGATTCTAAAGCCCTACTGGACTTCAGAACTAGAGAGCACATCAGGAAAGAATTCTGCCATGAGTGCGGGATGGGGCTCAGGGAAAATTTTTACATGTTTGCCATTTGGGCTGGAAAGGGTTGAATGAACTTCTTACACATTGTGTTACCATAAAGGCTTACCTATAACATCACACTGGTGTCCCTAAGTCTGTGATAATATTCAGAAAGAGGTTTAGAATAATCTATAGCCATCAGAATGAAAAAGAAAAGCTTGCAATTCAGCTGATAATGGTGAGTTGCAGGAGTGCGTTTATTTGTGTAGGTGTATATTATGTGAGAGAAGAAAGTGTGTGTATGTGTGTGGTGTATATATGTGTAGTGAGAAGCAAGTTGGCAAACTCAGAAGCTCGGGGAATGTGATTGGATTGAAAATTAAAGGCTGATTTGACAACCTGTCTGTGACATTTCCAAAGCCAAAGGCTTGAAATGGCTACCTCATCAGCTGCCATGCCCTGGATGCTGGCTGGCCAGTGGTTGCCAGGAAAACCTTCAATGAGTTTGTGTTCAGGCTGGCTCTGATAGTGACAGAAGTTCTCTTTGTAGGAAATAGCTGAAGTTTTTCCCCAGGGCAATCCAACAAAGCAGGAGCTTATCAGGTACACAAAGCATATTTTCTTAGTTGAATTCTGGTTCTATGCAGAAGCACAGGTAGCGTGTGAGCTGAAAGGATAATTCAGTCAGCTGCAGGTTTCCACTTATATCTTTTATTAATTGTGTAGATAAAGCCACTCACTTAGGAAACAGGCTGACATGTAATATTTTTAACAAGCCTAAAAAGGTGTCTTATGTAACAAAAATGACTTTGGGTTTCAGAACTGATATGCAACCTTAGCCTTATACATTCTGTTCCATTTAAAACCTCTAAAGTAAGTACAACTGTCATGTAGCCAGTCAATAGAAACTGAAATTTTTTTCTGGCCATTTTTTCCAGAAAGTCAAGTGTATTTTCAATCAAGAGTATTTCAAATCAATACTGTTTGTCTCAATATTACTAAAAACTTCTAAAATAAAGTGGGAAGCATAAGTCACTTTCATCATAGCTTATTTATCAACACATGATCACTGATGGGGATTCCTATATGGTTTCTTTTTTTAAGGCTTATTTATTTATTTGAAAATCAGAGTTACACATAGAGAGAATGAGAGATAGATGGAGAGAGAGAGAGAGAAAGAGAAACAGAGAGAGAAAGAGAGGTCTTCCATTCGCTGGTTCACTCCCCAGTTGGCTGCAA
The DNA here is from genome assembly GCF_964237555.1 of Oryctolagus cuniculus. Taxonomy (NCBI): domain Eukaryota; kingdom Metazoa; phylum Chordata; class Mammalia; order Lagomorpha; family Leporidae; genus Oryctolagus; species Oryctolagus cuniculus. The sequence continues at coordinate 115,273,690 of NC_091436.1, forward strand.
TGGCCAGAGCTGTGCCAATTTGAAGCCAGGAGCCTGGAGCTTCTTCCAGATCTCCACACAGGTACAGGGGCCCAAGGACTTGGGCCATCTTCTACTGCTGCCACAGGCCATAGCAGAGAGCTAGATTGGAAGTGGAGCAGCCAGGACTCAAACCGGTACCTATATGGGCTGCCAGCCCTTCAGGTGGTGGCTTTACCTGCTACACCACAGCAGTGGCCCCCATATGGTTTCAACCTAGGAAACCCTTACCCCTTTCTTGCATAAATGACCCAAAGCACCTGCGATCTCCACAGCTGCACCAGAGAATTAGAGGATAGAGTATGGGAACTGTGGGATAAACCCTTTGGGGAAGTGTCATATTAGAGCTCAGGTTACTGTCCAAACCCAAGCTGCTTTCCTGAAAGGGTCTGGCAATGAGGGAGAATCTTACATGTTATGGACTGGGATGAGCTGAGAAAATGGAAAATCTGAGTAAATAAAAGGAGCTAAAGAGCAGCCTCTCAATAGAGTTCTGTGTCCTGTAGATGTCACTTTGAACAGAGGACACCTAAATGAGCAATTATAAAGTAGACCAACACAATAAGTTTTGGATTTGGGTTTGGGATTTTATTTTGTTTTACTATGATGATTCTGATTTGCTC